>NC_092288.1:20002919-20121801 GCF_036320965.1 Panulirus ornatus | reverse complement strand
ACATTCTTAAGGCTCCCAGGATTTTCGGCCCCTCCCCCACCCCATGATTCACTTCCGCTTCCATGGTTCCATCCGCTGCCAGATCCACTCCCAGATATCTAAAACACTTTACTTCCTCCAGTTTTTCTCCATTCAAACTTACCTCCCAATTGACTTGACCCTCAACCCTATTGTACCTAATGACCTTGCTCTTATTCACATTTATTCTTAACTCTCTTCTTTCACACACTTTACCAAACTCAGTCACCACCTTCTGCAGTTTCTCACATGAATTAGCCATCAGCGCTGTGTCATCAGCGAATAACAACTGACTCACTTCCCATGCTCTCTCATCCACAACAGACTTCATACTTGCCCATCTTTCCAAAACTCTTGCATTCACCTCCCTAACAACCCCATCCATAAACAAATTAAACAACCATGGAGACATCACACACCCCTGCCGCAAACCTACATTCACTGAGAACCAATCACTTTCCTCTCTTCCTACACGTACACATTCCAAACATCCTCGATAAAAACTTTTCACTGCTTCTAACAACTTGCCTCCCACACCATATATTCTTAATACTTTCCACAGAGCATCTCTATCAACTCTATCATATGCCTTCTCCAGATACATAAATGCTACATACAAATCTATTTGCTTTTCTAAGTATTTCTCAAATACATTCTTCAAAGCAAACACATTCTGATCCACACATCCTCTACCACTTCTGAAACCACACTCCTCTTCCCTAATGTTATGCTCTGTACATGCCTTCACCCTTTCAATCAATGCCCTCCCATATAATTTACCAGGAATACTCAACAAACTTATACCTCTGTAATTTGAGAACTAACTCTTATCGCCTTTGCCTTTGTACAATGGCACTATGCAAGGATTCCGCCAATCCTCATGCACCTCACCATGAATCATACATACATTAAATACCTTGCCAACCAGTCAACAATACATTCACCCCCTTTTTAAATAAATTCCACTGTAATACCATCCAAACATGTTGCCTTGCCGGCTTTCATCTTCCGCAAAGCTTTTACTACCTCTTCTCTGTTTACCAAATCATTTTCCTAACCCTCTCACTAAGCACACCACATCTACCAAAATACCCTATATCTGCCATTCTATCATCAAAAACATTCAACAAACTTTCAAAATACTCAATCCATCTCCTTCTCACATCACCACTACTTGTTACCACCTCCCCATTTGTGCCCTTCACTGAAGTTCCCATTTGCTCCCCTGTCCTACGCACTTTATTTACCTCCTTCCAGGACATCTTTTTATTCTCCCTAAAATTTGATGATACTCTCTCACCCCAACTCTCATTTGCCCTTTTTTTCACCTCTTGCACCTTTCTCTTGACCTCCTGTCTTTTTCTTTTATACATCTCCCACTCAATTGCATTTTTTCCCTGTAAAAATCGTCCAAATGCCTCTCTCTTCTCTTTCACTGATAATCTTACTTCTTCATCCCACCACTCACTACCCTTTTTAATAACCCACCTCCCACGCTTCTCATGCCACAAGCATCTTTTGCGCAATCCATCATTTATTCACTAAATACATCCCATTCCTCCCCACTCCCCGTTACTTCCATTGTTCTCACCTTTTTCCATTCTGTACTCAGTCTCTCCTGGTACTTCCTCACACAAGTCTCCTTCAGAAGCTCACTTACTTGCACCACCCTCTTCACCCCAACATTCACTCTTCTTTTCTGAAAACCCATACAAATCTTCACCTTAGCCTCCACAAGATAATGATCAGACATCCCTCCAGTTACACCTCTCAGCACATTAACATCCAAAAAACTCTCTTTCGCGAGCCTGTCAATTAACATGTAATCCAATAACGCTCTCTGGCCATCTCTCCTACTTACATACGTATACTTATGTATATCTCGTTTTTTAAACCAGGTATTCCCAATCACCAGTCCTTTTTCAGCACATAAATCTACAAGCTCTTCACCATTTCCATTCACAACACTGAACAGCCCATGTACACCAATTATTCCCTCAACTGCCACATTACTCACCTTTGCATTCAAATCACCCATCACTATAACCCGGTCTCGTGTATCAAAACCACTAACACACTCATTCAGCTGCTCCCAAAACACTTGCCTCTCATGATCTTTCTTCTCATGCCCAGGTGCATATGCACCAATAATCACCCATCTCTCTCTATCAACTTTCAGTTTTACCCATATTAATCGAGAATTTACTTTCTTACATTCTATCACATATTTCCACAACTCCTGTTTCAGGAGTACTGCTACTCCTTCCCTTGTTCTTGTCCTCTCACTAACCCCTGACTTTACTCCCAAGACATTCCTAAACCACTCCTCTCCTTTACCCTTGAGCTTCGTTTCACTCAGAGCCAAAACATCCAGGTTCCTTTCCTCAAACATACTACCTATCTCTCCTTTTTTCACATCTTGTTTACATCCCCACCCATTTAGACACCCCAATCTGAGTCTACGAGGAGGATGAGCACTCCCCGCGTGACTCCTTCTGATTCCCATTTTTTAGAAAGGTAAAATTATATATATATTCCTATGAGTCCACGGGAAAAATGAAACACTAGAAGTTCCCAAGTGCACTTTCGTGTAATGATTACATCATCAGGAGGGACACAAGAGAGAAATATAACAGTCAGTTGATATACATCGAAGAGACGAAGCTAGGACGCCATTTGGTAAACATGTGATTGTCCAAAACATACAACGAGCGTTCATAAACTCATCATTTTACAAATCTTATCAACAATAATGTTATCTAATTTGTACAGACCATCACTAATATTAAGATTATAATTCTATGTGTAGTGTATTTGATAATAGAAGATTCAATGATATATCTCTTGGTAATAGAGTTAGAGTTAACAACTGAGATGGCGTTATTCCAGTGAATACAATGATCATAGTTTTTAACATGATTAAACAAGGCATTTGATTCTTGTCCCGTTCTTATACTATATTTATGTTGCTTAAGTCTAACAGAAATATCCTTACCAGTCTGACCAACATAAGATTTATCACAGTTTCCATAAGGAACTTTATAGATGCAACCAAGAGAATTTTCTGGTGAATTCCTGATTAAGATATTCTTTATAGTATTATTTTTGCTAAAGGCAACATTTACATTAAAGGATTTAAGCAACCTGGGAAGCAAAGTGAAATTATTATTAAAAGGGAGAACTAAAAGATTCTTGGTGTCAATGGGAGGTTTGGGCTCAACTCTATAAAATGATTTCTTTGGTAACTTAAGGGATTCATAAATGAAAGATCTAGGGTATTTTAACTTAGATCCAACAGAATATATCTTCTCAAACTCATCATCAATTAGCTCTGGACTGCAAATAAGTAATGCCCTTAGGAACATTGATTGAAATGATGATAATTCAACTCTGTTATGTTGAGATGAGTAATAATGGATATATGAGCATACATTGGTCGGTTTCCTGTATATGCTTAATTTAAACTTGTTTCCTTGTCTATGGATCATGGAATCTAAAAATGGTAACATACCATTATTTTCATTTTCAATAGTAAATTTGATGGAAGGTACTAAATTGTTAAGTAAGGGGAGAGATATTTCTAAATTTTCTTTTGTTGGCCAAACACAAAGAACATCATCTACATACCTAAACCAAATTGCATTATAAGATAAGATATCCTTTAGTAATTTTGTTTCAAAAAATTCCATATAAAGATTACTTAGTAGAGGTGAAAGAGGGTTACCCATTGCCATACTAGATTTTTGAGCATAATAATCTCCATTAAATTGAAATACACAGTTTTTTTATACACAATTTTATCAGTTCAATGAAATTAGACTTTGAAACATGTAAATGAATATCATCCATGATATCAAATAAATATTCTAAAAGGTCATCAACTGGAACTTTAGTGAAAAGTGAGGAAACATCAAAGCTAACTATTTACAAATCAAAATTAATATTGATATTGTTTAGCTTGTTGGCTAAATCTACATTGTTCATGATATTAGAATTTGATACCTTATCCACTAAAGGGCTTAATAAGGAAACTAACCATTTTGATAATTTATATGTGATGGAGCCTACTGAACTCACAAACATACAAACCTCCAACATATACCTCCGCGTTGTACAGTTAGGTTCGGTAAAACGCTATCAGCTGGCTATGTGCGCCTATTGGGAAATAACAGGTATAGACCTCGTTGCTCACCATTGGGGGACGAAGGGTATTCGAGTACTTAGTATTCGAATAGTTGTTTCCTATTAGCCAGGCCCATAGCCTAGCGGTTACCATGCCTGCCTCTTGCACAGGGGTCCAGGGTTCGATCCTGGCTGTTGGACGTTTGTATGTTCTATGAAGTTGCTCGTTCATATGCACTTTATTCGTATTCATATACCTCCGCGTTGTACAGTTAGGTTCGGTAAAACGCTATCAGCTGGCTATGTGCGCCTGTTGGGAAATAACCGGTATAGACCGTTGCTTGCCATTGTGAGACGAAGGGCATTCGAGTACTTAGTATTCGAATAGTTGTTTCCTATTAGCCAAGCCCATAGCCTAGCGGTTACCATGCCTGCCTCTTGCACAGGGGTCTCGGGTTCGATCCTGGCTGTTGAAGGTTTGTATATTCAATATATATATATATATATAAATATATATATATATATATATATATATATATAACGATTGGCGGAATGCGTGCATAGTGCCATTGTAGAAAGGCAAAGGGGATAAGAGTGAGTGCTCAAATTGCAGAGGTATATGTTTGTTGAGTATTCCTGGTAAATTATATGGGAGGGTATTGATTAAGAGGGTGAAGGCATGTACAGAGCATCAGATTGGGAAAGAGCAGTGTGGTTTCAGAAGTGGTAGATGATGTGTGGATCAGGTGTTTGTTTTGAAGAATGTATGTGAGAAATACTTAGAAAAGCAAATGGATTTGTATGTAGCATTTATGGATCTGGAGAAGGCATATGATAGAGTTGATAGAGATGCTCTGTAGAAGGTACTAAGAATATATGGTGTAGGAGGCAAGTTGTTAGAAGCAGTGAAAAGTTTTTATCAAAGATGTAAGGCATGTGTACGTGTAGGAAGAGAGGAAAGTGATTGGTTCTCAGTGAACACCAGGGATGAGTGACGTCTCCAATGTTGTTTAATTTGTTTATGTATGGGGTTGTTAGGGAGGTGAATGCAAGTTTTGGAAAGAGGGGCAAGTATACAGTCTGTTTGGGATGAGAGAGCTTGGGAAGTGAGTCAGTTGTTGTTCGCTGATGATACAGCGCTGATGGCTGATTCATGTCAGAAACTGCAGAATCTGGTGACTGAGTTTGGTAAAGTGTGTGAAAGAAGAGAGTTAAGAGTAAATGTGAATAAGAGCAAGGTTATTAGGTACAGTAGGGTTGAGGGTCAAGTCAATTGGGAGGTAAGTTTGAATGGAGAAAAATTGGAGGAAGTAAAGTGTTTTAGATATCTGGGAGTGGATCTGGCAGCGGATGGAACCATGGAAGCGGAAGTGGATCATAGGGTGGGGAAGGGCGCGAAAATCCTGGGAGCCTTGAAGAATGTGTGGAAGTCGAGAACATTATCTCGGAAAGGAAAAATGGGTATGTTTGAAGGAATAGTGGTTCCAAGAATGTTGTATGGTTGCGAGGCGTGGGCTATGGATAGAGTTGTGTGCAGGAGGGTGGATGTGCTGGAAATGAGATGTTTGAGGACAATATGTGGTGTGAGGTGGTTTGATCGAGTAAGTAATTAAAGGGTAAGAGAGATGTGTGGAAATAAGACGAGCGTGGTTGAGAAAGCAGAAGAGGGTGTTTTGAAATGGTTTGGGCACATGGAGAGAATGAGTGAGGAAAGATTGACCATGAGGATATATGTGTTGGAGGTGGAGGGAAGTGAGAGACCAAATTGGAGGTGGAAAGATGGAGTGAAAACGATTTTGAGGGATCGTGGCATGAACATGCAGGAGGGTGAAAGGCGGGCAAGGAATAGAGTGAATTGGATCGATGTGGTATACCGGGGTCGACGTGCTGTCAATGGATTGAATCAGGGCATGTGAAGCGTCTGGGGTAAACCATGGAAAGTTGTGTGGGGCCTGGATGTGGAAAGGGAGATGTGGTTTCGGTTATTATTGCATGATAGCTAGAGACTGAGTGTGAACGAATGGGGACTTTGTTTTCTTTTCCTAGCGCTACCTCGCACACATGAGGGGGGGAGGGGGTTGTTATTCCATTATTGGCGAGGTGGCGATGGGAATGAATAAAGGGAGACAGTGTGAATTGTGTGTATGTGTATATATGTATATGTCTGTGTGTGTATATATATGTGTACATTGAGATGTATGGGTATGTATATTTGCGTGTGGGGACGTGTTGGTATATACATGTGTATGGGGGTGGGTTGGGATATTTCTATCGTCTGTTTCCTTGCGCTAACTCGCAAACCCGGGAGACAGCGACAAAGCAAAATAAATGAATAAATATGTATATATATATATATATATATATATATATATAAGTGTGTTCATATATGTCCATGGGGATATGAAACACGATAAGTTCTCAAGCGCACTTTTGTATAATAATTACATCATTAGGGGAGATACAAGAGATATGAGAGTCAGTATATACACAGCGAAAAGACGTAGCTAGGACGCCATTTGGTAAACAAGTGACTACCCGAATGCGTATCATAAATTTATTATGTGGACAAGAAATGGAACAATTTGCAGATTTTATCAACAATATAGCCACCCAATTTGCATAGACCTTTACTAATATTACCGATACAATTCTTTGTATATACAATGATGGAAGATTTAATGATTTTTCTCGTGGCACAGGAAATAAAGTTAATAACTGAGATGGCATAACTCCAGTTAATACAATAATTATAAATTCTAACAAAAGTATATAAACAAGACATTTGATTTTCGTACTGTTCTTATACTATATTCATGTTTCTTAAGTGTAACAGAAAGATGCTTACTAGTCAGACCAACATAAACATAATCACTTGTTGCTCTATAAACAAATCCTGCGGAACTTTCCGGTCAGTTCCTGATCAAAATATTCTTTGTATTACTGTTGCTGATTAAGGCAGTATTAATATAAAATGATCCAAGCAAAATGGGTAGTTAAGTAAAATTATTTCTAGAAGGAAGAAGAAATAAGGGAGGTTTGGGTTTAACTTAATATAAAATTTCCTTGCCAACTTGAGGGATTTATCAATGAAATACCTCGGATACTTTGATTTGGATCCAATAGAATATATCTTTTCAAACTTAACATCAATAAACTCTGGACTGCAATTACGTAATGCCCTTAGGAACATAGATTGGGGTAATGAAAATTCAACTGTGTAATGTTGAGCTGAGTATTGATAGATATATGAGCATACACTGGTAGGTTTTCTGTATATGCTAATCTTAAACATGTTTCCATCCCTATGGATGATGCAGTCTAAAATGATGACGTATCATTGTTTTCAATCTCTACGGTAAAGTTGATGGAAGGTACTAAATTGTTAAGTAAAGGAAGAAATGTTTGTACATTTTCATTTGCTTGCCCAGACACAAGGAACATTATCTCTATACTTAAACCCAATTGCATTAGAGGATAAGATATCCTTTAGCAGCTTTTTTCAAAGAGATCCATGTAAATATTAATCAATACATGTGAAAGAGGGTTGCCCATAACCATACCAAATTATTGAGCCTAATATTATCCATTAGACTAATATACACAGCCTTTTGCACACTATCTCATCAGTTTAATAAAGACATACTTTTAAACAGGTAAATGAATTTCATCCAATACATCAAACAAATGATTTAAGAGGTAATCAACTGGAACTTTTGTGAACAGAAATGAAGCATCAAAGATAACTAGTTTAATATCAAGGTCAACATTGATATCATTAAGCTAGCTAACTAAATCTACATTATTCATGATATAAGAATGTGATGTCTTTCCTACTAATGTGCTTAATAAAAAACTAACCAATTTGACAGTTTATATGTCATGGAGCCCACGAAACTTATTATGGTTCTTGCTGGAAAATTTGCTTTATATGTTTTCATAAGTCCATACAAAATGTCAATGAAGGGGACACAAATGATACACTTTTGATTAAAGAATCATTACCTTTCAACAGCTTCAGGTCTTTTCTGAAATGGGAATCAACTTCTTCCAGGAGATTCTTGCTCACTTAGAGTGTTGTCTCATCACTTAAAAGATCATTCATTTTAGGTAAATAATCCTTTTTGTTCATTATCACAATAGTGTTAGCCTTATCTGCTTTAGTAGTTGTATATCATTATCTTATTTATACTGTCAATAGCTCTTATAAACATTTTAAGGCAAGTAAGATCCACGGGTTTTGACAAATTGACGAACACTAAGCCGTTACAGATGTTAGTTTCATCATTAGATGATTTGCTGTATTTTTTCTAAATTACTGAAAAAAGTTGTGATATCAAAACAGTTGGCTTCCCTGTTAGAGCACACAAAACTTAATCCTTGTCCAGTTGTTTATTGGACAGGTCTGTTACAAAAGAAAGGTTTGTGTTCTTAGTTCAATAACTGTTTTCGTTTGAAGTCTATTCCGTTCAATTCTTAATCCATTAGAGCAGTAGTCGAACATACGGTTCTTCAATTGTGTCAGTATGGCCATTTGAAAGACACGTTTCTTCTCTCTTGAAATGTGAAAGGCCTCCTTCATTTCAATCTTCTTTAGTTCGATGTGTTATTTCAAAATGTCGTTTAGAAAATAGTCAAATGGTCGAATAGATAACTGCAGCAATCGCTGGGGTAGGATAGATCTTGGCAACATTGTTAATTGAGGTATCTATCAAGGAATCCAAATCGTAACTTCAGTTAATGGGCGTTGATTAACGATTTGGAGAAAGCAGTAACAAAAGGGGAAAAGTCCAGAAAAGCTTGTAGAAAATAGTGGGAGGGATATTACAAAGAATTATAACACTGATATTAGTGAAGGTCTAAACGAATTGGATACCTGTATTGGTGATATTTGTTTTTAAAAAAATTTCTCTCTTGTTCACATTATGAATATATGATACGCATGTTGCCAGACTTAAACGCACCCGACCTGCATTCGGGTGGTCACTTGGTTACCAAATGGCGTCCTAGCTACGTCTCTTCGTTGTATATGAACTGACTGTTATATTTCTTTCTTGTATCTCCCCGGATGATGTGATTATTACACGAAAGTGAATTTAAGAGATTAACGTGTTTCATTTCCCCGTGGACAAACACAGACACACACACACACACACACACACACACACACACACACACACACACACACACACACACACACACGCACACATAAAGGGTCAGGGTTAGGGAGACTGGTTTAGTAAACAGAGAAGAGGTAGTGAAAGCTTTGCGAAAGATGAAAGCCGGTAAGGCGGCGGGTTTGGATGTTATTCAGAGGAATTTATTAAGAAAGGTGTTGACTGTGAGGTTGATTGGTTGGTGAAGATATTCAATATGTGCATGGATCATGGTGAAGTGCTGATGATTAGCGAAATGCATGCATAGTACCACTGTACAACGCCAAAGGGGATAAAGGTGAGTGTTCAAATTACAGAGGTGTAAGTTTATTGAGTATTCTTGGGAAATTATATGGGAGGGTATTGATTGAGAGGGTAAAGGCATGTACAGAGCGTCAGATTAGGGAGGACCGGTGTGGTTTCGCAACCATATAGCATTGTTGGAACCACTATTGCTTCAAACATACCCATTTCGCTTTCCGATATAATGTTCTCGACTTCCACATATTCTTCAAGGCTCCCAGAACTTTCGCCCCTTCCCCCACCCTATGATTCACTTCCGCTTCCATGGCTCCATCCGCTGACAAATCCACTCCCAGATATCTAAAACACTTCACTTACTCCAGTTATTCTCCTTTCAAACTTACCTCCCAATTGACTTGTCCCTCAACCCTACTGTACCTAATAACCTTCCTCTTATTCACATTTACTCTCAGCTTTCTTCTTTCACTCACTTTACCAAACACAGTCACCAGCTTCTTCAGTTTCTCACCCAAATCAGTGACCAACAACTGACTCACTTCCCAAGCTCTCTCATCCACAACAGACTGCATACTTGCCCCTCTTTCCAAAACTCTTCCATTCACCTCCCTAGCAACCCCATCCATAAACAAATTAAACAACCATGGAGACATCACACACCCCTGCCGCAAAACTAGATTCAATGAGAACCAATCACTTCCTACACGTACACATGCCTTACATCCTCGATAAAAACTTTTCACTGCTTCTAACAACTTGCCTCCCACACCATATATTCTTAATACCTTCCACAGAGCATCTCTATCAACTCTATCATATGCCTTCTCGAGATCCATAAATGCTACATAAAAATCCATTTGCTTTTCTAAGTATTTCTTACATACATTCTTCAAAACAAACACCTGATCCACACATCCTCTACCACTTCTAAAACCACACTGCTCTTCCCCAATCTGATGCTCTGTACGTGCCTTCACCCTCTCAATCAATACCCTCCCATATAATTTACCAGGAATACTCAACAAATTTATACCTCTGTAATTTGAGCACTCACTCTTATCCCCTTTGCCTTTGTACAATGGCACTATGCAAGCATTCCGCCAATTCTCAGGCACCTCACCATGAATCATACATACATTAGATAATCTTACCAACCAGTCAACAATACAGTCACCCCCTTTTTTAATAAATTCCACTGCAATACCATCCAAACATGCTGCCTTGCCGATTTTCATCTTCCGCAAAGCTTTTACTACCTCATCTCTGTTTAACAAATCATTTTCCCTAACCCTCTCACTCTGCATACCACCTCGACCAAAACACCCTATATTTGCCATTCTATCATCAAACACATTCAACAAACCTTCAAAATACTCAAACCATCTCCTTCTCACATCACCACTACTTGTTATTACCTCCCCATTTGTGCCCTTCACTGAAGTTCCCATTTGCTCCCTTGTCTTACACACTTTATTTACCTCCTTCCAGAACATCTTTTTATTCTCCCTAAAATTTAATGATACTCTCTCACCCCAACTCTCATTTGCCCTCTTTTTCACCTCTTGTACCTTTCTCTTGACCTCCTGTCTCTTTCTTTCATACATCTCCCACTCATTTGCATTTTTCCCTGCAAAAATCGTCCAAATGCCTCTCTCTACTCTTTTACTAATAATCTTACTTCTTCATCCCACCACACACTACCCTTTCTAATCAACCCACCTCCCACGCTTCTCATGCCTCAAGCATCTTTTGCGCAAGCCATCACTGCTTCACTAAATACATCCCATTCCTCCCCCACTCCCCTTACCTCCTTTGTTCCCACCTTTTTCCATTTTGTACTCAGTCTCTCCTAGTACTTCCTCACACAAGTCTCCTTCCCAAGCTCACGTAAATAAGGCATATGAACGCGCACTTCTATATAACATACTGACCTCCAACACCCAGGATCGAACACAGGTCCCTTACAAGATTAATACTATAGAAGACCCCGTTGCTCACCGACGTGAGACGAAGGGCATTCGATTACTTAATAGTAGAATAGTCGTTTCCCTTTTTAGGGTGATCATAGTCTAGTTTTAGCGCTCCCGCTTCCTATGCAGGGTGCCCGGGCTCGATCCTGGCTGTTGAAGGTTAGAATGTTATATGGTAGTTCGCGTTCATATGCAATATATATATATATATATATATATATATATATATATATATATATATATATATATATATATATATATATATATATATATATATATATATATATATATATATATATATATATATATATATTTATTTATATTTATTATACTTTGTCGCTGTCTCCCGCGTTTGCGAGGTAGCGCAAGGAAACACACGAAAGAAATGGCCCAACCCCCCCAATACACATTTATATACATACGTCCACACACGCAAATATACATACCTACACAGCTTTCCATGGTTTACCCCAGACGCTTCACATGCCTTGATTCAATCCACTGACAGCAGGTCAACCCCGGTATACCACATCGCTCCAATTCACTCTATTCCTTGCCCTCCTTTCACCCTCCTGCATGTTCAGGCCCAGATCACACAAAATCTTTTTCACTCCATCTTTCCACCTCCAATTTGGTCTCCCTCTTCTCCTCGTTCCCTCCACCTCTGACACATATATCCTCTTGGTCAATCTTTCCTCACTCATTCTCTCCATGTGCCCAAACCACTTCAAAACACCCTCTTCTGCTCTCTCAACCACGCTCTTTTTATTTCCACACATCTCTCTTACCCTTACGTTACTCACTCGATCAAACCACCTCACACCACACATTGTCCTCAAACATCTCATTTCCAGCACATACATCCTCCTGCGCACAACTCTATCCATAGTCCACGCCTCGAAACCATACAACATTGTTGGAACCACTATTCCTTCAAACATACCCATTTTTGCTTTCCGAGATAATGTTTTCGACTTCCACACATTCTTCAAGGCTCCCAGAATTTTCGCCCCCTCCCCAACCCTATGATCCACTTCCGCTTCCATGTTTCCATCCGCTGCCAGATCCACTCCCAGATATCTAAAACACTTCACTTCCTCCAGTTTTTCTCCATTCAAACTCACCTCCCAATTGACTTGACCCTCAACCCTACTGTACCTAATAACCTTTCTCTTATTCACATTTACTCTTAACTTTCTTCTTTCACACACTTTACCGAACTCAGTCACCAGCTTCTGCAGTTTTTCACATGAATCAGCCACCAGCGCTGTATCATCAGCGAACAACAACTGACTCACTTCCCAAGCTCTCTCATCCCCAACACACTTCATCGTTGCCCCTCTTTCCAAAACTCTTGCATTCACCTCCCTAACAACCCCATCCATAAACAAATTAAACAACCATGGAGACATCACACACCCCTGCCGCAAACCTACATTCACTGAGAACCAATCACTTTTCTCTCTTCCTACACGTACACATGCCTTACATCCTCGATAAAAACTTTTCACTGCTTCTAACAACTTGCCTCCCACACCATATATTCTTAATACCTTCCACAGAGCATCTCTATCAACTCTATCATATGCCTTCTCCAGATCCATAAATGCTACATACAAATCCATTTGCTTTTCTAAGTATTTCTCACATACATTCTTCAAAGCAAACACCTGATCCACACATCCTTAACCACTTCTGAAACCACACTGCTCTTCCCCAATTTGATGCTCTGTACATGCCTTCACCCTCTCAATCAATACCCTTCCATACAATTTGCCAGGAATACTCAACAAACTTATACCTCTGCAATTTGAGCACTCACTCTTATCCCCTTTGCCTTTGTACAATGGCACTATGCACGCATTCTCGATTAATATGGGTAAAACTGAAAATTGATGAAGAGAGATGGGTGATTATTGGTGCATATGCACCTGGGCATGAGAAGAAAGATCATGAGAGGCAAGCGTTTTGGGAGCAGCTGAATGAGTGTTAGTGGTTTTGATGCACGAGACCGGGTTATAGTGTTGGGTGATTTGAATGCAAAGGTGAGTAATGTGGCAGTTGAGGGAATAATTGGTATACATGGGGTGTTCAGTGTTGTAAATGGAAATGGTGAAGAACTTGTAGATTTATGTTCTGAAAAAGGACTGATGATTGGGAATACCTGGTATAAAAAGCGAGATATACATAAGTATACTTATGTAAGTAGGAGAGATGGCCAGAGAGCTTTATTGGATTACGTGTTAATTGACAGGCGCGCGAAAGAGAGACTTTTGGATGTTAATGTGCTGAGAGGTGCAACTGGAGGGATGACTGATCATTATCTTGTGGAGGCTAAGGTGAAGATTTGTATGGGTTTCCAGAAAAGAAGAGTGAATGTTGGGGTGAAGAGGGTGGTGAGAGTAAGTGAGCTTGGGAAGGAGACTTGTGTGAGGAAGTAACAGGAGAGACTGAGTACAGAATGGAAAAAGGTGAGAACAATGGAAGTAAGGGGAGTGGGGGAGGAATGGGATGTATTTAGGGAATCAGTGATGGATTGCGAAAAAGATGCTTGTGGCATCAGAAGAGTGGGAGGTGGGTTGATTAGAAAGGGTAGTGAGTGGTGGGATGAAGAAGTAAGAGTATTAGTGAAAGAGAAGAGAGAGGCATTTGGCCGATTTTTGCAGGGAAAAAATGCAATTGAATGGGAGACGTATAAAAGAAAGAGACAGGAGGTCAAGAGAAAGGTGCAAGAGGTGAAAAAAAAAAGCAAATGAGAGTTGGGGTGAGAGAGTATCATTAAATTTTAGGGAGAATAAAAAGATGTTCTGTAAGGAGGTAAATAAAGTGCGTAAGACAAGGGAGGAAATTGGAACTTCAGTGAAGGGCGCAAATGGGGAGGTGATAACAAGTAGTGGTGATGTGAGAAGGAGATGGAGTGAGTATTTTGAAGGTTTGTTGAATGTGTTTGATGATAGAGTGGCAGATATAGGGTGTTTTGGTCGATGTGGTGTGCAAAGTGCGAGGGTTAGGGAAAATGATTTGGTAAACAGAGAAGAGGTAGTAAAAGCTTTGCGGAAGATGAAAGCCGGCAAGGCAGCAGGTTTGGATGGTATTGCTGTGGAATTTATTAAAAAAGGGGGTGACTGTATTGTTGACTGGTTGGTAAGGTTATTTGATGTATGTATGGCTCATGGTGAGGTGCCTGAGGATATATATATATATATATATATATATATATATATATATATATATATATATATATATATATATATATATATATATTCGGTTCGGATCAAGTGCTTAGCAAGAGTCGAGTGTCGGCTTCGAGTCCAGTTGAATGACGGTCACACAGCCCAAGATCTGGGTCAGGCAACCTGCTGGGCTTTACAGCTATATATCATTCCTCACTCTACGTTAAGATGAAATTGATCGCAATGGACCAGACACAATTGAAAATGTGAAGGAAAATAGTGAAATTGGAGAAAAATGTAGCTTAGACATTGAAGCCTATTGATACAGGGGTTAAATTGATGGGAACTGATATTGACGTTTGTGTAAATAAATTATACATTTCCTTTTTTCCATAGCCAGAGGTTGAACCATCATGTGACATTCATTTTTTTCATTCATTTCAAGCTAGAAGTTTCAGTTTTCTAAATTTTTTCTTACATTTTTCATATGTATATATATGTATGTGTGTGTGTGTGTATATGTGCGTATGTATGTGTATGTGTGTGTGTGTGTATATGTATATATGTATGTATATTATCCCTGGAGATAGGGGTGAAAGAATACTTCCCACGTATTCCTCGCGTGTCGTAGAAAGCGACTAGAGGGGACGGGAGCGGGGGGCCAGAAATCCTCCCCTCCTTGTATTAACTTTCTAAAAATGGGAAACAGAAGGAGTCACGCGGGGAGTGCTCATCCTCCTCGAAGGCTCAGAGTGGGGTGCCTAAATGTGTGTGGATGTAACCAAGATGTGAGAAAAGGAGAGATAGGTAGTATGTTTGAGGAAAGGAGCCTGGATGTTTTGGCTTTGAGTGAAACGAAGCTCAATGGTAAAGGGGAAGAGTGGTTTGGGAATGTCTGGGGAGTAAAGTCAGGGGTTAGTGAGAGGACAAGAGCAAGGGAAGGAGTAGCAATACTCCTGAAACAGGAGTTGTGGGAGTATGTGATAGAGTGTAAGAAAGTAAATTCTCGATTAATATGGGTAAAACTGAAAGTTGATGGAGAGAGGTGGGTGATTATTGGTGCTTATGCACCTGGGCATGAGAAGAAATATCAAGAGAGGCAAGTGTTTTGGGAGCAGCTGAATGAGTGTGTTAGTGGTTTTGATGCACGAGACCGGGTTATAGTGATGGGTGATTTGAATGCAAAGGTGAGTAATGTGGCAGTTGAGGGAATAATTGGTATACATGGGGTGTTCAGTGTTGTAAATGGAAATGGTGAAGAGCTTGTATATTTATGTGCTAAAAAAGGACTGATGATTGGGAATACCTGGTTTAAAAAGCGAGATATACATAAGTATACTTATGTAAGTGGGAGAGATGGTCAGAGAGCGTTATTGGATTACGTGTTAATTGACAGGCGTGCGAAAGAGAGACTTTTGGATGTTAATGTGCTGAGAGGTGCAACTGGAGGGATGTCTGATCATTATCTTGTAGAGGCTAAGGTGAAGATTTGTATGGGTTTTCAGAAAAGAAGAGTGAATGTTGGTGTGAAGAGGGTGGTGAGAGTAAGTGAGCTTGAGAAGGAGACCTGTGTGAGGAAGTACCAGGAGAGACTGAGTACAGAATGGAAAAAGGTGAGAACAATGGAAGTAAGGGGAGTGGTGGAGGAATGGGATGTATTTAGGGAATCAGTGATGGATTGCGCAAAAGATGCTTGTGGCATGAGAAGAGTGGGAGGTGGGTTGATTAGAAAGGGTAGTGAGTGGTGGGATGAAGAAGTAAGAGTATTAGTGAAAGAGAAGAGAGAGGCATTTGGACGATTTTTGCAGGGAAAAAATGCAATTGAGTGGGAGATGTATAAAAGAAAGAGACAGGAGGTCAAGAGAAAGGTGCAAGAGGTGAAAAAAAGGGCAAATGAGAGTTGGGGTGAGAGAGTATCATTAAATTTTAGGGAGAATAAAAAGATGTTCTGGAAGGAGGTAAATAAAGTGCGTAAGACAAGGGAGCAAATAGGAACTTCAGTGAAGGGCGCAAATGGGGAGGTGATAATAAGTAGTTGTGATGTGAGAAGGAGATGGAGTGAGTATTTCGAAGGTTTGTTCAATGTGTTTGATGATAGAGTGGCAGATATAGGGTGTTTTGGTCGAGGTGGTGTGCAAAGTGAGAGGGTTAGGGAAAATGATTTGGTAAACAGAGAAGAGGTAGTGAAAGCTTTGCGGAAGATGAAAGCCGGCAAGGCAGCAGGTTTGGATGGTATTGCCTTGGAATTTATTAAAAAAGGGGGTGACTGTATTGTTGACTGGTTGGTAAGGTTATTTAATGTATGTATGACTCATGGTGAGGTGCCTGAGGATTGGCGGAATGCGTGCATAGTGCCATTGTACAAAGGCAAAGGGGATAAGAGTGAGTGCTCAAATTACAGAGGTATAAGTTTGTTGAGTATTCCTGGTAAATTATATGGGAGGGTATTGATTGAGAGGGTGAAGGCATGTACAGAGCATCAGATTGGGGAAGAGCAGTGTGGTTTCAGAAGTGGTAGAGGATGTGTGGATCAGGAGTTTGCTTTGAAGAATGTATGTGAGAAATACTTAGAAAAGCAAATGGATTTGTATGTAGCATTTATGGATCTGGAGAAGGCATATGATAGAGTTGATAGAGATGCTCTGTGGAAGGTATTAAGAATAAATGGTGTGGGAGGAGAGTTGTTGGAAGCAGTGAGAAGTTTTTATCGAAGATGTAAGGCATGTGTACGTGTAGGAAGGGAGGTAAGTGATTGGTTCTCAGTGAATGTAGGTTTGCGGCAGGGGTGTGTGATGTCTGCATGGTTGTTTAATTTGTTTATGGATGGGGTTGTTAGGGAGGTAAATGCAAGAGTTTTGGAAAGAGGGGCAAGTATGAAGTCTGTTGGGGATGAGAGAGCTTGGGAAGTGAGTCAGTTGTTGTTCGCTGATGACACAGCGCTGGTGGCTGATTCATGTGTGAAACTGCAGAAGCTGGTGACTGAGTTTGGTAAAGTGTGTGGAAGAAGAAAGTTAAGAGTAAATGTGAATAAGAGCAAGGTTATTAGGTACAGTAGGGTTGAGGGTCAAGTCAATTGGGAGGTGAGTTTGAATGGAGAAAAACTGGAGGAAGTGAAGTGTTTTAGATATCTGGAAGTGGATCTGGCAGCGGATAGAACCATGGAAGCGGAAGTGGATCATAGGGTGGGGGAGGGGGCGAAAATTCTGGTGGCCTTGAAGAATGTTTGGAAGTCGAGAACATTATCTCGGAAAGCAAAAATGGGTATGTTTGAAGGTATAGTGATTCCAACAATGTTGTATGGTTGCGAGGCGTGGGCTATGGATAGAGTTGTGTGCAGGAGGATGGTTGTGCTGGAAATGAGATGTTTGAGGACAATGTGTGGTGTGAGGTGGTTTGATCGAGTAAGTTACGTAAGGGTAAGAGAGATGTGTGGAAATAAAAAGAGCGTGGTTGAGAGAGCAGAAGAGGGTGTTTTGAAGTGGTTTGGGCACATGGAGAGGATGAGTGAGGAAAGATTGACCAAGAGGATATATGTGTCGGAGGTGGAGGGAACAAGGAGAAGAGGGAGACCAAATTGGAGGTGGAAAGATGGAGTGAAAAAGATTTTGTGTGATCGGGGCCTGAACATGCAGGAGGGTGAAAGGAGGGCAAGGAACAGAGTGAATTGGATCGATGTGGTATACCGGGGCTGACGTGCTGTCAGTGGATTGAATCAAGGCATGTGAAGCGTCTGGGGTAAACCATGCCAAGCTGTGTAGGTATGTATATTTGCGTGTGTGGACATATGTATATACATGTGTATGGGGGGGGGGGGGTTGGGCCATTTCTTTCGTCTGTTTCCTTGCGCTACCTCGCAAACGCGGGAGACAGCGACAAAGTATAAAAAAAAAAAAATATATAAATGTGGTATACCGGGGTCGACGTGCAGTCAATGGATTGAACCAGGGCATGTGAAGCGTCTGGGGTTTCGGTGCATTATTACATGACAGCTAGAGACTGAGTGTGAACGAATGGATCCTTTGGTGTTTTTCCTAGTGCTACCTCGCACACATGAGGGGGAGGGGGTTGTTATTCCATGTGTGGCGAGGTGGCGATGGGAACAAATAAAGGCAGATAGTATGAATTATGTATATGTGTATATATGTATATGTCTGTGTGTGTATATATATGTGTACATTGAGATGTATAGGTATGTATATTGTGCGTGTGTGGACATGTATGTTTATACATGTGTATGTGGGCGGGTTGGGCCATTCTTTCGTCTGTTTCCTTGCGCTACCTCGCTAACGCGGGAGACAGCGGTAAAGCAAAATAAATAGATAAATAAATATATATATGTATATATATATATATATATATATATATATATATATATATATATATATATATATATATATACATATGAAATATATAAAATGAAACACGATTCGTTCCCAAGTGCACTTTCATGTAATAATCACATCATCAGGTGAGATACAAGAAACATAATTCAGTTGATATGCATCGAAGAGACGTAATTAGGACGCCATTTGGCAAGCAAGTGAGTGTCCAAGACAGACAACGAGCGTATCATAAGCTTATTATGTGGAAAAGAATTGGAATTGCTTACAAATTTTATCAACAATAAAGTTATCCAATTTCTACAGACCTTCACTAATATTAAGGTTATGATTCTTTGTGTATTTGATAATAGATGATTCAATGATATCTCTCGTGGTACTGGATTAAGCGTTAATAACTGAGATGGCATTTCTCCAGTCAATACAATGATCATGGTTTTTAACGTGATTAGACAAAGCATTTGATTATTCTACTGTTCTTATTAGATATTTATGTAGCTCAAGTCTGACAGAAAGATCCTTACCAGTCTGACCAACATAAAACTTATCACAGTTTGTTCATGGCACTTTATAGATGTACTCAGGAGTATTTTCTGGTGAATTCTTGATTAGAATATTCTTTGTAGTATTGTTGGTGAAGCCAAAATATACATTAAAGGATTTAAGCAAACTGGGGAGTAAAATAGAATTATTGTTAAAAGGGAGAACTAAAACATTCTTGGTGTCAGTGGGAGGTTTGGGGTCAACTCTATAAAATGATTTCTTTGCTAACTTGAGGAATTTATCAATGAAAGATCTAGGATACTTTAACTCAAATCCAGTAGAATATATCTTCTCAAACTCATCATCAATAAACTCTGGACTGCAAATACGTAATGCGCTAAGGAACATAGAGTGAAATGATGATAATCTAACTCTGTCCTGTTGAAATGAGTAAAAATGGATATATGAGCTTACATTGGCAGGTTTTCTGCATATGCTAAACTTAAACTTGTTTCCCTTGCCTATGGATCTTGCAATCTAAAAATGGTAACGTACCATTATTTTCATTTTCTATAGTAAATTTGATGGAGGGTACTAAATTGTTAAGTAAATGGAGAAATGTTTGTAAAATTCATTTGTTGGCCAAACACAAAGAACATCATCCACATACCTAAACTAAATTGCATTAGAAGGTAAGATATCCTTTAGTAAATTCTTTTAGAAAAATTCCACATAAGGATTACTTAGTACAGGTGAAAGAGGGTTACCCATTGCCATAACAAATTTTTTAGCATAATAATCTCCGTTGAATTGAGATACACAGTCTTTTATACACAATTCTATCAGTTCAATGATAACAGACTTTAAACAGGTAAATGAATATCATCCGAAACATCAAATCGATATCCTAAAAGGAACTTTTGTGAAAAGTGAGGAAACATCAAAGCTAACAAGTTTGAAATCAAAATTAACATTGATATTGTCAAGCTTCTTAACTAAATCTACATTGTAAATGATATTAGAATTTGATATCTTACCCACTATAGGGCTTGATGAAGAAACTAACCATTTTGACAATTTATATATGATAGAGACTACTGAACTCACTATAGGTCTTGCTGCAAAATTTTGTTTATGTGTTTTGATTAGTCCATACATATATAGCAATGAAAGGGACAAAAATGATAAACTTTTGATAAGAGAACCATTACCTTTCAATAACAACTTCAGATCTTTGTTGAAATGGGAATTAACTGCTTCTGTATATTGTTTTCTCAAAATTCTATATTAAAAACTCATCAAATGGTAGGCCAGACAAGTGCAACAATCGTTATGGTGAGATTCATCTTGGCATCACTAGGAATCCAAATCATAACTTCAGTTTATGGGACTTAATTAACGATTTGGAGAAAGCAGTAGCGAAGATGGAAAGTCCAGGAGAGCTTCTAGAGAAGTAGTAGAAGAGTCATGTGGAATCCATGTTGGAAAAATCCCGTAAGTTTTGGAAAGACATTTGAATCTTACCGATGTGGTATATGAGTACAGTTACAATGTTGGGGACTCTCTGCCCTTCCACATCAACTACAATGAACATATAAACTGCACCCTGAGCCGCCACCTCTCGCCCTACTTACAAGAAGAGAGAATAAGACATCATGAACAAAAGCTTGGAGCAAAACTAACAGGGAGATTAAAAGGAATGACACTAAAATCTTTACTAGTTGCTGTGACCTGAGGAGACTACTGATAGTAGATAACATTCATATTAGAGAAAGAGCACCTGTCATCAACATCCAAATAAATATGACCACCGTCATAGGGCACTTTGATGTCTCACCAGTAAGACGAAGATGATGGGACACGTCATTGACCCGCCAAGAGCTACCGAGTCCGTCATCTCTATACAGCACATACAAGGTCTCGGGCTACAAAAGTCAGAGAGAATCAGACAAGTCCATCCTGATCTCAGGTCGTCTTCCGAACAGTAACGGTCTCTCTTAACCTACTTGATGTATATAGTGATGAATTCTATATTTTCCTACTTCATGATATATTGTTATTTGTATTTCCTTAACTTATCCTAATGATGCCTCGGTGTAGGAAAATGATTCAATGTAATTCATGAACAACTACGGACAATTCATAGTAGAGCACCCACCTCATGGCAGAACATTACTGAGAAAATTAGCTAACATAAAAAAGAACATTAATAAATCAAAATATATTGTATTTAATTATTTGTGCATTAGAGAAAACTTGTTATCAGCGTCAACTAATATATATATATATATATATATATATATATATATATATATATATATATATATATATATATATATATATATATATATATATATATATATATATATATATATATATATATATATATATATATGGATGGTATTGCAGTGGAATTTATTAAAAAAGGGGGTGACTGTATTGTTGACTGGTTGGTAAGGTTATTCAATGTATGTATGACTAATGGTGAGGTGCATGAGGATTGGCGGAATGCGTGCATAGTGCCATTGTACAAAGGCAAAGGGGATAAGAGTGAGTGCTCAAATTACAGAGGTATAAGTTTGTTGAGTATTCCTGGCAAATTATATTGGAGGGTATTGATTGAGAGGGTGAAGGCATGTACAGAGCATCAGATTGGGGAAGAGCAGTGTGGTTTCAGAAGTGGTAGAGGATGTGTGGATCAGGTGTTTGCTTTGAAGAATGTATGTGAGAAATACTTAGAAAAGCAAATGGATTTGTATGTAGCATTTATGGATCTGGAGAAGGCATATGATAGAGTTGATAGAGATGCTCTCTGGAAGGTAGTAAGAATATATGGTGTGGGAGGCAAGTTGTTAGAAGCAGTGAAAAGTTTTTATCGAGGATGTAAGGCATGTGTACGTGTAGGAAGAGAGGAAAGTGATTGGTTCTCAGTGAATGTAGGTTTGCGGCAGGGGTGTGTGATGTCTCCATGGTTGTTTAATTTGTTTATGGATGGGGTTGTTGGGGAGGTGAATGCAAGAGTTTTGGAAAGAGGGGCAAGTATGAAGTCTGTTGGGGATGAGAGAGCTTGGGAAGTGAGTCAGTTGTTGTTCGCTGATGATACAGCGCTGGTGGCTGATTCATGTGAAAAACTGCAGAAGCTGGTGACTGAGTTTGGTAAAGTGTGTGAAAGAAGAAAGTTAAGAGTAGATGTGAATAAGAGCAAGGTTATTAGGTACAGTAGGGTTGAGGGTAATTCAATTGGGAGGTGAGTTTGAATGGAGAAAAACTGGAGGAAGTGAAGTATTTTAGATATCTGGGAGTGGATCTGGCAGCGGATGGAACCATGGAAGTGGAAGTGGATCATAGGGTGGGGGAGGGGGCGAAAATTCTGGGAGCCTTGAAGAATGTGTGGAAGTCGAGAACATTATCTCGGAAAGCAAAAATGGGTATGTTTGAAGGAATGGTGGTTCCAACAATGTTGTATGGTTGCGAGGCGTGGACTATGGATAGAGTTGTGCGCAGGAGGATGGATGTGCTGGAAATGAGATGTTTGAGGACAATGTGTGGTGTGAGGTGTTTTGATCGAGTAAGTAACGTAAGGGTAAGAGAGATGTGTGGAAATAAAAAAAGCGTGGTTGAGAGAGCAGAAGAGGGTGTTTTGAAATGGTTTGGTCACATGGAGAGAATGAGTGAGGAAAGATTGACCAAGAGGATATATGTGTCGGAGGTGGAGGGAACGAGGAGAAGAGGGAGACCAAATCGGAGGTGGAAAGATGGAGTGAAAAAGATTTTGTGTGGTCGGGGCCTGAACATGCAGGAGGGTGAAAGGAGGGCAAAGAATAGAGTGAATTGGAGCGATGTGGTATACCGTGGTTGACGTGCTGTCAGTGGATTGAATCAAGGCATGTGTATGGGGGTGGGTTGGGCCATTTCTTTCGTCTGTTTCCTTGCGCTACCTCGCAAACGCGGGAGACAGCGACAAAGAAAAAAAAAAAGAAATATATATATATTTTTTTTTTTTTTTTTAAACTATTCGCCATTTCCCGCGTTACCGAGGTAGCGTTAAGAACAGAGAACTGGGCCACTGAGATAATATCCTCACCTGGCCCCCTTCTCTGTTCCTTCTTTTGGAAAATGAAAAAAAAAAAAGAAAATTGAGAGGGGAGGATTTCCAGCCCCCCGCTCCCTCCCCTTTTAGTCGCCTTCTACGACACGCAGGGAATACGTGGGAAGTATTCTTTCTCCCCTATCCCCAGGGATATATATATATATATATATATATATATATATATATATATATATATATATATATATATATATATATATATATATTTTTTTTTCTTTTGCTTTGTCGCTGTCTCCCGCGTTTGCGAGGTAGCGCAAGGAAACAGACGAAAGAAATGGCCCAACACACCCCCATACACATGTATATACATACGTCCACACACGCAAAATATACATACCTACACAGCTTTCCATGGTTTACCCCAGACGCTTCACATGCCCCGATTCAATCCACTGACAGCACGTCAACCCCGGTATACCACATCGGTCCACTTCACTCTATTCCTTGCCCTCCTTTCACCCTCCTGCATGTTCAGGAACCGATCACACAAAATCTTTTTCACTCCATCTTTCCACCTCCAATTTGGTCTCCCTCTTCTCCTCGTTCCCTCTACCTCCGACACATATATCCTCTTGGTCAATCTTTCCTCACTCATTCTCTCCATGTGCCCAAACCATTTCAAAACACCCTCTTCTGCTCTCTCAACCACGCTCTTTTTATTTCCACACATCTCTCTTACCCTTACGTTACTTACTCGGTCAAACCACCTCACACCACACATTGTCCTCAAACATCTCATTTCCAGCACATCCATCCTCCTGCGCACAACTCTATCCATAGCCCACGCCTCGCAACCATACAACATTGTTGGAACCACTATTCCTTCAAACATACTCATTTTTGCTTTCCGAGATAATGTTCTCGACTTCCACACATTCTTCAAGGCTCCCAGAATTGTCGCCCACTCCCCCACCCTATGATCCACTTCCGCTCCCATGGTTCCATCCGCTGCCAGATCCACTCCCAGATATCTAAAACACTTCACTTCCTCCAGTTTTTCTCCATTCAAACTCACCTCCCAATTGACTTGACCCTCAACCCTATTGTACCTAATAACCATGCTCTTATTCACATTTACTCTTAACTTTCTTCTTTCACACAATTTACCAAACTCAGTCACCAGCTTCTGCAGTTTCTCACATGAATCAGCCACCAGCGCTGTATCATCAGCGAACAACAGCTGATTCACTTCCCAAGCTCTCTCATCCCCAACAGACTTCATACTTGCCCCTCTTTCCAAAACTCTTGCATTCACCTCCCTAACAACCCCATCCATAAACAAATTAAACAACCATGGAGACATCACACACCCCTGCCGCAAACCTACATTCACTGAGAACCAATCACTTTCCTCTCTCACTACACGTACACATGCCTTACATCCTCGATAAAAACTTTTCACTGCTTCTAACAACTTGCCTCCCACACCATATATTCTTAATACCTACCACAGAGCATCTCTATCAACTCTATCATATGCCTTCTCCAGATCCATAAATGCTACATACAAATCCATTTGCTTTTCTAAGTATTTCTCACATACATTCTTCAAAGCAAACACCTGATCCACACATCCTATACCACTTCTGAAACCACACTGCTCTTCCCCAATCTGATGCTCTGTACATGCTTTCACCCTCTCAATCAATACCCTCATATATAATTTACCAGGAATACTCAACAAACTTATACCTCTGGAATTTGAGCACTCACTCTTATCCCCTTTGCCTTTGTACAATGGCATGCACGCATTCCACCAATCCTCAGGCACCTCACCGTGAGTCATACATACATTAAATAACCTTACCAACCAGTCAACAATACAATCACCCCCCCTTTTTTAATAAATTCCACTGCAATACCATCCAAACCTGCTGCCTTGCCGGCTTTCATCTTCCGAAAAGCTTTTACTACCTCTTCTCTGTTTACCAAATCATTTTCCCTAACCCTCTCACTTTGCACACCACCTCGACCAAAACACCCTATATCTGCCACTCTATCATCAAACACATTCAACAAACCTTCAAAATACTCACTCCATCTCCTTCTCACATCACCACTACTTGTTATCACCTCCCCATTTGCGCCCTTCACTGAAGTTCCCATTTGCTCCCTCGTCTTACGCACTTTATTTACCTCCTTCCAGAATATCTTTTTATTCTCCCTAAAATTTAATGATACTCTCTCACCCCAACTCTCATTTGCCCTTTTTTAACCTCTTGCACCTATCTCTTGACCTCCTGTTTCTTTCTTTTATACGTCTGCCACTCAACTGCATTTTTTCCCTGCAAAAATCGTCCAAATGCCTCTCTCTTCTCTTTCACTAATACTCTTACTTCTTCATCCCACCACTCACTACCCTTTCTAATCAACCCACCTCCCACTCTTCTCATGCCACAAGCATCTTTTGCGCAATCCATCACTGATTTCCTAAATACATCCCTTTCCTCCCCCACTCCCCTTACTTCCATTGTTCTCACTTTTTTCCATTCTGTACTCAGTCTCTCCTGGTACTTCCTCACACAAGTCTCCTTCCCAAGCTCACTTACTCTCACCACCCTCTTAACCCCAACCTTCACTCTTTTTTTCTGAAAACCCATACAAATCTTCACCCAAGCCTCCACAAGATAATGATCAGACATCCCTCCAGTTGCACCTCTCAGCATATTATATATATATATATATATATATATATATATATATATATATATATATATATATATATATATATATATATATATATATATATATATATATATATATATATATATATATATATATATATATATATATATATATATATATATATATATATATATATATATATATATATATATATATATATATATATATATACATATATATATATATATATATATATATATATATATATATTTTTTTTTTTTTTTTTTTTTTTTTTTTTTATACTTTGTCGCTGTCTCCCGCGTTTGCGAGGTAACGCAAGGAAACAGACGAAAGAAATGGCCCAACCCCCCCCCCCATACACATGTACATACACACATCCACACACGCAAATATACATACCTACACAGCTTTCCATGGTTTACCCCAGACGCTTCACATGCCTTGATTCAATCCACTGACAGCACGTCAACACCTGTATACCACATCGCTCCAATTCACTCTATTCCTTGCCCTCCTTTCACCCTCCTGCATGTTCAGGCCCCGATAACACAAAATCTTTTTCACTCCATCTTTCCACCTCCAATTTGGTCTCCCTCTTCTCCTCGTTCCCTCCACCTCCGACACATATATCCTCTTGGTCAATCTTTCTTCACTCATTCTCTCCATGTGCCCAAACCATTTCAAAACACCCTCTTCTGCTCTCTCAACCACGCTCTTTTTATTTCCACACATCTCTCTTACCCTTACGTTACTTACTCGATCAAACCACCTCACACCACACATTGTCCTCAAACATCTCATTTCCAGCACATCCATCCTCCTGCGCACAACTCTATCCATAGCCCACGCCTCGCAACCATACAGCATTGTTGGAACCACTATTCCTTCAAACATACCCATTTTTGCTTTCCGAGATAATGTTCTCGACTTCCACACATTTTTCAAGGCTCCCAAAATTTTCGCCCCCTCCCCCACCCTATGATCCACTTCCGCTTCCATGGTTCCATCCGCTGCCAGATCCGCTCCCAGATATCTAAAACACTTCACTTCCTCCAGTTTTTCTCCATTCAAACTCACCTCCCAATTGACTTGACCCTCAACCCTACTGTACCTAATAACCTTGCTCTTATTCACATTTACTCTTAACTTTCTTCTTCCACACACTTTACCAAACTCAGTCACCAGCTTCTGCAGTTTCTCACATGAATCAGCCACCAGCGCTGTATCATCAGCGAACAACAACTCACTCACTTCCCAAGCTCTCTCATCCCCAACAGACTTCATACTTGCCCCTCTTTCCAGGACTCTTGCATTTACCTCCCTAACAACCCCATCCATAAACAAATTAAACAACCATGGAGACATCACACACCCCTGCCGCAAACCTACATTCACTGAGAACCAATCACTTTCCTCTCTTCCTACACGTACACATGCCTTACATCCTCGATAAAAACTTTTCACTGCTTCTAACAACTTGCCTCCCACACCATATATTCTTAATACCTTCCACAGAGCATCTCTATCAACTCTATCATATGCCTTCTCCAGATCCATAAATGCTACATACAAATCCATGTGCGTAAGACAAGGGAGCAAATGGGAACTTCAGTGAAGGGCGTAAATGGGGAGGTGATAACAAGTAGTGGTGATGTGAGAAGGAGATGGAATGAGTATTTTGAAGGTTTGTTGAATATGTCTGATGACAGAGTGGCAGATATAGGGTGTTTTGGTCGAGGTGGTGTGCAAAGTGAGAGGGTTAGGGAAAATGATTTGGTAAACAGAGAAGAGGTAGTAAAAGCTTTGCGGAAGATGAAAGCCGGCAAGGCAGCAGGATTGGATGGTATTGCAGTGGAATTTATTAAAAAAGGGGGTGACTGTATTGTTGATTGGTTGGTAAGGTTATTTAATGTATGTATGACTCATGGTGAGGTGCCTGAGGATTGGCGGAATGCGTGCATAGTGCCATTGTACAAAGGCAAAGGGGATAAGAGTGAGTGCTCAAATTACAGAGGTATAAGTTTGTTGAGTATTCCTGGTAAATTATATGGGAGGGTATTGATTGAGAGGGTGAAGGCATGTACAGAGCATCAGATTGGGGAAGAGCAGTGCGGTTTCAGAAGTGGTAGAGGATGTGTGGATCAGGTGTTTGCTTTGAAGAATGTATGTGAGAAATACTTAGAAAAATATATATATATATATATATATATATATATATATATATATATATATATATATATATATATATATATATATATATATATATATATATATATATATATATATATATATATATATATATATTTATATATATATATGTATATATATATATATACATATATATATATATATATATGTATATATATGTATGTGTGTGTGTGTGTATATGTGCGTATGTGTGTGTATGTGTGTGTATGTGTATATGTATATATACATGTATATTATCCCTGGGGATAGGGGTGAAAGAATACTTCCCACGTATTCCTCGCGTTTCGTAGAAAGCGACTAGAGGGGACGGGAGCGGGGGGCCAGAAATCCTCCCCTCCTTGTATTAACTTTCTAAAATGGGAAACAGAAGAAGGAGTCACGCGGGGAGTGCTCATCCTCCTCGAAGGCTCAGAGTGGGGTGCCTAAATGTGTGTGGATGTAACCAAGATGTGAAAAAAGGAGAGATAGGTAGTATGTTTGAGGAAAGGAACCTGGATGTTTTGGCTCTGAGTGAAACGAAGCTCAAGGGTAAAGGGGAAGAGTGGTTTGGGAATGTCTGGGGAGTAAAGTTAGGGGATTAGTGAGAGGACAAGAGCAAGGGAAGGAGTAGCAATACTCCTGAAACAGGAGTTGTTGGAGTATATGATAGAGTGTAAGAAAGTAAATTCTCGATTAATATGGGTAAAACTGAAAGTTGATGGAGAGAGGTGGATGATTATTGGTGCTTATGCACCTGGGCATGAGAAGAAAGATCAAGAGAGGCAAGTGTTTTGGGAGCAGCTGAATGAGTGTGTTAGTGGTTTTGATGCACGAGACCGGGTTATAGTGATGGGTCATTTGAATGCAAAGGTGAGTAATGTGGCAGTTGAGGGAATGATTGGTATACATGGGGTGTTCAGTGTTGTAAATGGAAATGGTGAAGAGCTTTTAGATTTATGTGCTGAAAAAGGACTGATGATTGGGAATACCTGGTTTAAAAAGCGAGATATACATAAGAATACTTATGTAAGTAGGAGAGATGGCCAGAGAGCGTTATTGGATTACGTGTTAATTGATAGGCGTGCGAAAGAGAGACTTTTGGATGTTAATGTGCTGAGAGGTGCAACTGGAGAGATGTCTGATCATTATCTTGTGGAGGCTAAGGTGAAGATTTGTATGGGTTTTCAGAAAAGAAGAGTGAATGTTGGGGTGAAGAGGGTGGTGAGAGTAAGTGAGCTTGAGAAGGAGACCTGTGTGAGGAAGTACCAGGAGAGACTGAGTACAGAATGGAAAAAGGTGAGAACAATGGAAGTAAGGGGAGTGGGGGAGGAATGGGATGTATTTAGGGAATCAGTGAAGGATTGCGCAAAAGATGCTAGTGGCATGAGAAGAGTGGGAGGTGGGTTGATTAGAAAGGGTAGTGAGTGGTGGGATGAAGAAGTAAGAGTATTAGTGAAAGAGAAGAGAGAGGCATTTGGACGATTTTTGCAGGAAAAAAATGCAATTGAGTGGGAGATGTATAAAAGAAAGAGACAGGAGGTCAAGAGAAAGGTGCAAGAGGTGAAAAAAGGGCAAATGAGAGTTGGGGTGAGTGAGTATCATTAAATTTTAGGGAGAATAAAAAGATGTTCTGGAAGGAGGTAAATAAAGTGCGTAAGACAAGGGAGCAAATGGGAACTTCAGTGAAGGGCGCAAATGGGGAGGTGATAACAAGTAGTGGTGATGTGAGAAGGAGATGGAGTGAGTATTTCGAAGGTTTGTTGAATGTGTTTGATGATAGAGTGGCAGATATAGGGTGTTTTGGTCGAGGTTGTGTGCAAAGTGAAAGGGTTAGGGAAAATGATTTGGTAAACAGAGAAAAGGTAGTGAAAGCTTTGCGGAAGATGAAAGTCGGCAAGGCAGCAGGTTTGGATGGTATTGCAGTGGAATTTATTAAAAAAGGGGGTGACTGTATTGCTGAGTGGTTGGTAAGGTTATTTAATGTATGTATGACTCATGGTGAGGTGCCTGAGGATTGGCGGAATGCGTGCATAGTGCCATTGTACAAAGGCAAAGGGGATAAGAGTGAGTGCTCAAATTACAGAGGTATAAGTTTGTTGAGTATTCCTGGTAAATTATATGGGAGGGTATTGATTGAGAGGGTGAAGGCATGTACAGAGCATCAGATTGGGGAAGAGCAGTGTGGTTTCAGAAGTGGTATAGGATGTGTGGATCAGGTGTTTGCTTTGAAGAATGTATGTGAGAAATACTTAGAAAAGCAAATTGATTTGTATGTAGCATTTATGGATCTGGAGAAGGCATATGATAGAGTTGATAGAGATGCTCTGTGGAAGGTATTAAGAATATATGGTGTGGGAGGAAAGTTGTTAGAAGCAGTGAAAAGTTTTTATCGAAGATATAAGGCATGTGTACGTGTAGGAAGAGAAGAAAGTGATTGGTTCTCAGTGAATGTAGGTTTGCGGCAGGGGTGTTTGATGTCTCCATGGTTGTTTAATTTGTTTATGGATGGGGTTGTTAGGGAGGTAAATGCAAGAGTTTTGGAAAGAGGGGCAAGTATGAAGTCTGTTGGGGATGAGAGAGCTTGGGAAGTGAGTCAGTTGTTGTTTGCTGATGACACAGCGCTGGTGGCTGATTCATGTGAGAAACTGCAGAAGCTGGTGACTGAGTTTGGTAAAGTGTGTGGAAGAAGAAAGTTAAGAGTAAATGTGATTAAGAGCAAGGTTATTAGGTACAGTAGGGTTGAGTGTCAAGTCAATTGGGAGGTGAGTTTGAATGGAGAAAAACTGGAGGAAGTGAAGTGTTTTAGATATCTGGGAGTGGATCTGGCAGCGGATGGAACCATGGAAGCGGAAGTGGATCATTGGGTGGGGGAGGGGGCGAAAATTCTGGGAGCCTTGAAGAATGTGTGGAAGTCGAGAACATTATCTCGGAAAGCAAAAATGGGTATGTTTGAAGGAATAGTGGTTCCAACAATGTTGTATGCTTGCGAGGCGTGGGCTATGGATAAAGTTGTGCGCAGGAGGATGGATGTGCTGGAAATGAGATGTTTGAGGACAATGTGTGGTGAGAGGTGGTTTGATCGAGTGAGTAACGTAAGGGTAAGAGAGATGTCTGGAAATAAAAAGAGCGTGGTTGAGAGAGCAGAAGAGGGTATTTTGAAGTGGTTTGGGCACATGGAGAGGATGAGTGAGGAAAGATTGACCAAGAGGATATATGTGTCGGAGGTGGAGGGAAGAAGGAGAAGAGGGAGACCAAATTGGAGGTGGAAAGATGGAGTGAAAAGGATTTTGTGTGATCGGGGCCTCAACATGCAGGAGGGTGAAAGGAGGGCAAGGAATAGAGTGAATTGGAGCGATGTGGTATACCGGGGCTGACGTGCTGTCAGTGGATTGAATCAAGGCATGTGAAGCGTCTGGGGTAAACCATGGAAAGCTGTGTAAGTATGTATATTTGCGTGTGTGGACGTATGTATATACATGTTTATTGGGGGGGGGGTTGGGCCATTTCTTTCGTCTGTTTCCTTGCGCTACCTCGCAAACGCGGGAGACAGCGACAAAGTATAAAAAAAAAAAAAAATATATATATATATATATATATATATATATATATATATATATATATATATATATATATATATATATATATATATATATATATTATCCCTGGGGACAGGGGAGAAAGAATACTTCCCACGTGTTCCCTGCGTGTCGTAGAAGGCGACTAAAAGGGATGGGAGCAGGGGGCTGGAAATCCTCCCCTCTCAATTTTTTTTAATTTTCCAAAAGAAGGAACAGAGAAGGTGGCCAGGTGAGGATATTTCCTCAAAGGCTCAGTCCTCTGTTCTTAACGCTACCTCACTAATGCAGGAAATGGCGAATAGTACGAAAGAAATATATATATATATATATATATATATATATATATATATATATATATATATATATATATATATATATATATATATATATATATATATATATATATATATATATTCCCTGGGGATAGGGGAGAAAGAATACTTCCCACGTATTCCCTGCGTGTCGTAGTAGGCGACTAAAAGGGAAGAGAGCGGGGGGCTGGAAATCCTCCCCTCTCGTTTTTTTTTTTTTTTTTTCCAAAAGAAGGAACAGAGGAGAGGTCCAGGTGAGGATATTCCCTCAAAGGCCCAGTCCTCTGTTCTTAACGCTACCTCGCTATCGCGGGAAATAGCGAATAGTATAAAAAAAAAAATATATATATATATATATATATATATATATATATATATGTATATATATATATATATATATATATATATATATATATATATATATATATATATATATATATATATATATATATATATATATATATATATATATATATTTTTTTTTTTTTTTTTTTTTATACTTTGTCGCTGTCTCCCGCGTTTGCGAGGTAGCGCAAGGAAACAGACGAAAGAAATGGCCCAACCCCCCCCCCCATACACATGTACATACGTCCACACACGCAAATATACATACCTACACAGCTTTCCATGGTTTACCCCAGACGCTTCACATGCCTTGATTCAATCCACTGACAGCACGTCAACCCCTGTATACCACATCGCTCCAATTCACTCTATTCCTTGCCCTCCTTTCACCCTCCTGCATGTTCAGGCCCCGATCACACAAAATCTTTTTCACTCCATCTTTCCACCTCCAATTTGGTCTCCCTCTTCTCCTCGTTCCCTCCACCTCCGACACATATATCCTCTTGGTCAATCTTTCCTCACTCATTCTCTCCATGTGCCCAAACCATTTCAAAACACCCTCTTCTGCTCTCTCAACCACGCTCTTTTTATTTCCACACATCTCTCTTACCCTTACGTTACTCACTCGATCAAACCACCTCACACCACACATTGTCCTCAAACATCTCATTTCCAGCACATCCACCCTCCTGCGCACATCTCTATCCATAGCCCACGCCTCGCAACCATACAACATTGTTGGAACCACTATTCCTTCAAACATACCCATTTTTGCTTTCCGAGATAATGTTCTCGACTTCCACACATTTTTCAAGGCTCCCAAAATTTTCGCCCCCTCCCCCACCCTATGATCCACTTCCGCTTCCATGGTTCCATCCGCTGACAGATCCACTCCCAGATATCTAAAACACTTCACTTCCTCCAGTTTTTCTCCATTCAAACTCACCTCCCAATTGACTTGACCCTCACCCCTACTGTACCTAATAACCTTGCTCTTATTCACATTTACTCTTAACTTTCTTCTTCCACACACTTTACCAAACTCAGTCACCAGCTTCTGCAGTTTCTCACATGAATCAGCCACCAGCGCTGTATCATCAGCGAACAACAACTGACTCACTTCCCAAGCTCTCTCATCCCCAACAGACTTCATACTTGCCCCTCTTTCCAGGACTCTTGCATTTACCTCCCTAACAACCCCATCCATAAACAAATTAAACAACCATGGAGACATCACACACCCCTGCCGCAAACCTACATTCACTGAGAACCAATCACTTTCCTCTCTTCCTACACGTACACATGCCTTACATCCTCGATAAAAACTTTTCACTGCTTCTAACAACTTTCCTCCCACACCATATATTCTTAATTCCTTCCACAGAGCATCTCTATCAACTCTATCATATGCCTTCTCCAGATCCATAAATGCTACATACAAATCCATTTGCTTTTCTAAGTATTTCTCACATACATTCTTCAAAGCAAACACCTGATCCACACATCCTCTACCACTTCTGAAACCGCACTGCTCTTCCCCAATCTGATGCTCTGTACATGCCTTCACCCTCTCAATCAATACCCTCCCATATAATTTACCAGGAATACTCAACAAACTTATACCTCTGTAATTTGAGCACTCACTCTTATCCCCTTTGCCTTTGTACAATGGCACTATGCACGCATTCCGCCAATCCTCAGGCACCTCACCATGAGTCATACATACATTAAATAACCTTACCAACCAGTCAACAATACAGTCACCCCCCTTTTTAATAAATTCCACTGCAATACCATCCAAACCTGCTGCCTTGCCGGCTTTCATCTTCCGCAAAGCTTTTACTACCTCTTCTCTGTTTACCAAATCATTTTCCCTAACCCTCTCACTTTGCACACCACCTCGACCAAAACACCCTATATCTGCCACTCTGTCATCAGACACATTCAACAAACCTTCAAAATACTCATTCCATCTCCTTCTCACATCACCGCTACTTGTTATCACCTCCCCATTTACGCCCTTCACTGAAGTTCCCATTTGCTCCCTTGTCTTACGCACCCTATTTACCTCCTTCCAGAACATCTTTTTATTCTCCCTAAAATTTACTGATAGTCTCTCACCCCAACATATATATATATATATATATATATATATATATATATATATATATATATATATATATATATATATATATATATATATATATATATATATATATATGTGTATATATATATATATATATATATATATATATATATATATATATATATATATATATATATATATATATATATATATATATATATATATATATATTTTTTTTTTTTCCAAAAGAAGGAACAGAGAAGAGGGCCAGGTGAGGATATTCCCTCAAAGGCCCAGTCCTATGTTCTTAACGCTACCTCGCTATCTCGCGAAATAGCGAATAATATGAAAAAAAAAAAAATATATATATATATATATATATATATATATATATATATATATATATATATATATATATATATATGTTTATATATATATATATATATGTAATTAATTATAATTATATATATTATATATATCATTATTAGAAAAGGTAGTGAGTGGCGGGAGGAAGAAGTAAGATTATTAGTGAAATAGAGGAGAGAGGCATTTGGATGATTTTTGCAGGGAAAAAATGCAAATGAGTGGGAAAATTATAAAAGAAAGAGGCAGGAGGTCAAGAGAAAGGTACAAGAGGTGAAAAAGACGGCAAATTAGAGTTGGGGTGAGAGAGTATCATTAGACTTCAGGGAGAATAAAAAGATGTTTTGGAAGGAGGTAAATAAAGTGCGTAAGACAAGGGAGCAAACGGGAACTTCAGTGAAGGGGGCTAATGGGAAGGTGATAACAAGTAGTGATGATGTGAGGAGATAGAGTGAGTATTTTGAAGATTTGTTGAATGTGTTTGATGATAGAGTGTCAGATATAAGGGTGTTTTAATCGAGATGGTGTGCAAAGTGAGAGGTTTAGGGAAAATGATTTGGTAAATAGAGAAGGGGTAGTAAAAGCTTTACGGAAGATGAAAACCGGTAAAGCAGCAAGTTTGGATGGTAATGCAGTGGAATTTATTAAAAAATGTGATGAGTGTATTGTTGACTGGTTGGTAAGGGTATTTAATGTATGTATGATTCATGGTGAGGTGCCTGAGGATTGGTGGAATGCTTGCATAGAGCCATTGTACAAAGGCAAAAGGGATAAGAGTGAGTGCTCAAATTACAGAGGTATAAGTTTGTTGAGTATTCCTGGTAAATTATATGGGAGGGTATTGATTGAAAGGGTGAAGGCATGTACAGAGCATCGGATTGGGGAAGAGCAGTGTGGTTTCAGAAGTGGTAGATGATGTGTGGATCAGGTGTTTGCTTTGAAGAATGTATGTGAGAAATACTTAGAAAACAAATATATTTGTATATAGCATTTATGGATTTGGAGAAGGCATATGATAGAGTTTATAGAGATGCTCTGTGGAAGGTTTTAAGAATATATGGTGCGGGAGGCAAGTTGTTAGAAGCAGTGAAAAGTTTTTATCGAGGATGTAAGGCATGTGTACGTGTAGGAAGAGAGGAAAGTTATTGGTTCTCAGTGAATGTAGGTTTGCAGCAGGGGTGTGTGATGTCTCCATGGTTGTTTAATTTGTTTATGGATAGGGTTGTTGGGAAGGTGAATGCAAGAGTTTTGGAAAGAGGGGCAAGTATTCAGTCTGTTGTGGATGAGAGAGCTTGGGAAGTGAGTCAGTTGTTGTTCGCTGATGATACAGCGCTGGTGGCTGATTCATGTAAGAAACTGCAGAAGCTGGTGACTGAGTTTGGTAAAGTGTGTGAAAGAAGAGAGTTAAGAGTAAATGTGAATATGAGAAAGGTTATTAGGTACAGTAGGGTTGAGGGTTAAGTCAATTGGGAGGTAAGTTTGAATGGAGAAAAAACTGGAGGAAGTAAAGTGTTTTAGATATCTGGGAGTGGATCTGGCAGTGGATGGAAGCATGAAAGCGGTAGTGCATCATAGGGTGGGGGAGGGGGCAAAAATTCTGGGAGACTTGAAGAATGTGTGGAAGTCGAGAACATTATCTCGGAAAGCAAAAATGGGTATATTTGAAGGAATAGTGCTTCCAACAATGTTGTATGGTTGCGAGGTTTGGGCTATGGATAGAGCTGTGCGCAGGAGGGTGGATATGCTGGAAATGAGATGTTTGAGGGCAATATGCGGTGTGAGGTGGTTTAATCGAGTAACAAATGTAAGGGTAAGAGTTATGTGTGGAAATAAAAAGAGTGTGGTTGAGAGAGCAGAAGAGGGTGTTTTCAAATGGTTCGGTCACATGGAGAAAATGAGTGAGGAAAGATTGACCAAGAGGATATATGTGTCGGAGGTGGAGGGAACGAGGAGAAGTGGGAGACCAAATTGGTGGTGGAAAGATGGAGTGAAAAAGATTTTGAGTGATCGGGGCCTGAACATGCAGGAGGGTGAAATTCGTGAAAGGAATAGAGTGAATTGGAACGATGTGGTATACCGGGGTCGACGTGCTGTCAATTGATTGAACCAGGGCATGTGAAGCGTCTGGGATAAATCATGGAAAGTTGTGTGGGCCTGGATGTGGAAAGAGAGCTGTGGTTTCGGTGCATTATTATGTGACAGCTAGAGACGGAGTGTGAACGAATGGGGCCTTTGGTGTCTTTTCCTAGCGCTACCTCGCACACATTAGGGGGGAGGGGGTTGTTATTCCATGTGTCGCGAGGTGGCGATGAGAACAAATAAAGGCAGACATTATGAATTATGTACATATGTATATATGTATATGTGTGTGTGTATAAATATGTGTACATTGAGATGTATAGGTATGTATATTTGCGTGTGTGGACGCTGGTGGCTGATTTATGTAAGAAACTGCAGAAGCTGGTGACTGAGTTTGGTAAAGTGTTTGAAAGAAAAAAGTTAAGAGTAAATGTAAATAAGAGCAAGGTTATTAGGTACAGTAGGGTTGAGGGTCAAGTCAGTTTTGAGGTAAGTTTAAATGGAGAAAAACTGGAGGAAGTAAAGTGTTTTAAATATCTGAGAGTGGATGTGCCAGCGGATGGAACCATGGAAGCGGAAGTGAATCATAGGGTGGGGGAGGGGGCGAAAATCCTGGGAGCCTTGAAGAATGTGTGGAAGTTGAGAACATTATCTCGGAAAGCAAAAATGGGTATGTTTGAAGGAATAGTGGTTCCAACAATGTTGTATGGTTGCGAGGCGTGGGCTATGGATAGAGTTGTGCGCAGGAGGATGGATGTGCTGGAAATGATATGTTTGAGGACAATGTGTTGTGTGAGGTGGTTTGATCGAGTAAGTAACGTAAGGGTAAGAGAGATGTGTGGAAATAATAAGAGCGTGGTTGAGAGAGCAGAAGAGGGTGTTTTGAAATGGTTTGGGCACATGGAGAGAATGAGTGAAGAAAGATTGACCAAGAGGATGTATGTGTCGGAGGTGGAGGGAACGAGGAGAAGTGGGAGACCAAATTGGAGGTGGGAAGATGGAGTGAAAAAGATTTTGAGTGATCGGGGCCTGAACATGCAGGAGGGTGAAAGTCGGGGAAGGAATAGAGTGATTTGGATCGATGTGGTATACCGGGGTCGACGTGCTGTCAATTGATTGAATCAGGGCATGTGAAGCGTCTGTGGTAAACCATGGAAAGTTGTGTGGGGTCTGGATGTGGTAAGGGAGCTGTGGTTTCGGGTATTATTGCATGACAGCTAGAGACAGAGTGTGAACGAATGGGGCCTTTGTTGTCTTTTCCTAGCGCTACTTCACACACACGAGAGGGAGGTGGATGTTATTCCATGTGTAGCGGGGTGTCGGTGGGAATGAATAAAGGCAGACAGTGTGAATTGTGTGCATGTGTATGTGTGTATATGTCTGTGTGTGTATATATATGTGTACATTGAGATGTATGGGTATGTATGTTTGCGTGTTGGGACGTGTATGTATATACATGTGTATGGGGGTGGGTTGGGCAATTTCTTTCGTGTGTTTCCTTGCGCTACCTCGCAAACGTGGGACACAGCGAGAAAGCAAAATGATAATAATGATAACAACAATAATAATGATAATATATATATATATATATATATATATATATATATATATATATATATATATATATATATATATATATCATTTATATATTTATTTATTTTGCTTTGTCGCTGTCTCCCGCGTTATATCTGTCACTCTATCATCAAAAACATTCAACAAACCTTCAAGATACTCACTCCATTGTGTGAGGTGGTTTGATCGAGTAAGTAACGTAAGGGTAAGAGAGATGTGTGGAAATAAAAAGAGCGTGGTTGAGAGAGCAGAAGAGGGTGTTTTGAAATGGTTTGGGCACATGGAGAGAATGAGTGAGGAAAGATTGACCAAGAGGATGTATGTGTCGGAGGTGGAGGGAACGAGGAGAAGTGGGAGACCAAATTGGAGGTGGAAAGATGGAATGAAAAAGATTTTGAGTGATCGGGGCCTGAACATGCAGGAGTGTGAAAGGAGGGCAAGGAATAGAGTGAATTGGATCGATGTGGTTTACCGGGGTTGACGTGCTGTCAGTGGATTGAATCAGGGCATGTGAAGCGTCTGGGGTAAACCATGGAAAGCTGTGTAGGTATATATATTTGCGTGCGTGGACTAATGTATATACATGTGTTTATGGAGGTGGGTTGGACCATTTCTTTCGTCTGTTTCCTTGCGCTACCTCGCAAACGCAAACGTGGCAACGTGGCAAAAAAAAAAGAAAAAAAAAAAAATATATATATATATATATATATATATTTATATATATATATATATATATATATATTTTTTTTTTTAAACTATTCGCCATTTCCCGCGTTAGCGAGGTAGCGCTAAGAACAGAGGACTGGGCCTTTTTTGGAATATCCTCAACTGGCCCCCTCTGTTCCTTCTTTTGGAAAATTTAAAAAAAAAACGAGAGGGGAGGATTTCCAGCCTCCCGCTCCCTCCCCTTTTAGTCGCCTTCTACGACACGCAGGGAATACGTGGGAAGTATTCTTAATCCCCTATCCCCAGGGATACAGTTCTAAGATGTATCAGGCTCTAAATTATCAATAGCTTTACCACTGGTAGGAGTGATTGCTGCACCTTAGGGTATTACAGTAGAGGCAGTGCCTTATTTTACCTGCATGCTCAGAAATAGTTCTAAGATGTATCAGGCAAGTCAAGAGCTTTGGCACTATCAACACCAAACTGACCAGTATCAATACACTTTCAAATGTCAGAATTTTCCACCATGCTGAAGCTCTTCTTCCCAAAAGCTCAAGATTCACTTAGGCACTTTCCACACACAGTTGCATGGGTTTAAAGATATCATGCTGAGAAAAAAATATACACCATTTTATTCATTTTCACATAAACAATGTACATGCAAATCACAAAACAATGAAGCAATACATAATGGGGACCACATGTGGGTTAAAGCCTTGTCTGTTAATAGGGCTAAGTGAACCTAATTAAGAGCATCAAGTGACACTTAGCAGAGTGAAATTCTGATCTGGATCAATCCAATATTTTCCTCTATCTAACCCTTAAATGGCTCCCATTGTGTTGAGGATGGCTTCCATTGTCATGTGATTTAACTTTTCCCAACTCTTTAACTCTTCCAGTGCTACAATCTTCAATCAAGGTGAGCACAGTAGAGAGCTTCTGGCGTTAATCCAGAAACTAAATTTCCTGCCATAAGCTTAATTCTGCACACACTGTGGACTCTAGTTGCAGGCTACAGATAGCAATCCAAACAAAGGAAGAGTCATTGGAGAACCTTGCAACCCTCCAGGAACTCTCATGTGTTCTTCACTTGGGATTCTACAGCATCCCTCGCACCCCTGCAGGGATGACATGCTACCCCTATTCATCTAAGCATCAATGAAACAGCTGAGGGGAAAAAAATCTCTCATTCTGAATTATCTGAAGAGAAATCTGAAGTGAAAATGTACTGTGCTTGTGGTAGTGAGAAAGAGGCACTTGTGAAAACTAGAAATGGTATGCACACAGGACCAAAGGTGATTTCTCATGTTCCTTGCACGCCTTTCACCCTCCTGTATGTTCAGGCCCCATTCACTCAAAATCTTTTTCACTCCATCCTTCCACCTCCAATTTGGTCTCCTGTTCTCCTTGTTCCCTCCCCCTTTGACACATATATCCTCTTTGTCAATCTTTCCTCACTCATCTTCCCCATATATCCTGACCATTTCAACACACCCTCTTTTGCTCTCTCATCCACACTCTTTTTATTTCCACACATCTCTCTTATTCATTACTTACTTGATCAAACCACCTTACACCACATATTGTCTTCAAACATCTCATTTCCAACTTATCCACCCTCCTCTGTACAATCTCTTGCAACCATATGATATTGTTGGAACTACTATTCCTTGAAACATACCCATTTTTACTCTGAGATAGCATTCTCTCCTTCCACACTTTCTTCATCGCTACCATATATATGTATGTGTGTGCTTGTGAGTGGATGTGTCTTTCTCTGTCTATTTCCTGGCACTACCTTTTTTAATGCGGGAAACAGCGATCAAGTTTAAAGGAGATATATATTTTTGAGTTTTTAGATATCTTTTTCACACTAGAAAGTGCTAAATAACCATTTGGTTACAACACTTAACAAATGACATTTGATCAAATCAGTCAGTTACCACCAGGTTAGAATTAAGAAACATGGTGCGGTTGCTAGGTAATTTCTTCCCCAAGAACAAAGATAAAACTGAGGTTTGTGGGGTGACCTCTTTGCTCCTTGGATTATCTTGCTAAGATCACCCTTAAGGTCTCTTATCCTTTGTTATTCTTCTTTTTCCTCTCCAAATGATAAATATCTTAAGTATCCAGCAGTACATATATTCCACCTGGCCACTATGTACACACAACCTGCAGTTTGGAAGAAACCTCTATATGCTACTAATGGTGTGGCAAGTCAGTTGGATGATTTATGAAGAGGTGCACAAAGATATCAAAACTATTATTTTTTAATGAATTATGATCCCATAATCACAGTTATCAGAGGAAAGCCTGTAAGCTTTCTGATTGCACAAACATGAGAAATATATATATATATATATATATATATATATATATATATATATATATATATATATATATATATATATATATATATATATATATATATATATATATATATTGACTATAATTATTTTGCTTTGTTGATGTCTCCCGCGTTTGCGAGTTACCGCAAGGAAAGATACGAAAGAAATGGCCCAACTCACCTCTATTCACATGTATATACATACACTTCCACACACGCTAATATACATACCCATACGTCTCAATGTACACATATATATACACACACAGACATATACATATATACACATGCACACAATTGACACTGTCTGTCTTTACTCATTCCCATCGCCACCTCGCCACACATGGAATAACATCGCCCTCCCCCCTCATATGTGCAAGTTAGCGCTTGGAAAAGAACACAAAGGCCCCATTCGGTCACACTCAATCTCTAGCTGTCATGTAATAATGCCCGAAACCACAGCTCCATTTCCACATCAGGCCCCACAGAACTTTTCATGGTATACCCTAGACGCTTCACAAGCCCTAATTCAATCCATTGACAGCACGTCTACCCCGGTATACCACATCAATCCAATTTACTCTATGCCTTGCCCTCCTTTCACCCTCCTGCATGTTTCTGGCCCCGATTAATCAAACTCTTTTTCACTCCCTCATTCCACCTCCATTTGGTCTCCCACTTCTCGTTCCCTCCACCTCCGACACATGTATGCTCTTGGTCAATCTTTCCTCACTCATTCTCTCCATGTGCCCAAACCATTTCAAAACATCCTCTTCTGCTCTCTCAACAACGCTCTTTTTATTTCCAAACATCTCTCTTACCCTTAAATTACTTACTCGATCAAACCACCTATATATTGTTCTCAAACATCTCATTTCCAGCACATCCACCCTCCTGCGCACAACTCTATCCATAGTCCACGCCTCGCAGCCATACAACATTGTTGGAACCACTATTCCTTCAAACATAGCCATTTTTGCTTTCGGAGATAATGGCTCGACTTTCACACATTCTTCAAGGCTCCCAGGATTTTCGCACCCCTCCTCCACCCTATGATTCACTTCCGCTTCAATGGTTCTATCCGCTGCCAGATCAACTCCCAGATATCTAAAACACTTTATTTCCTCCAGTTTTTCTCCATTCAAACTTACCTCCCAGTTGACTTGACCCTCAACCCAACTGTACTAATAACCTTGCTCTTATTCACATATACCCTTAACTTTCTTCTTTCACACACTTTACGAAACTCAGTCACCAGCTTCTGCAGTTTCTCACATTAATCAGCCACCAGCGCTGTATCATCAACGAATAACAACTGACTCACTTCCCAAGCTCTCTCATCCCCAACAGACTTAATACTTGCCCCTCTTTCCAAAACTCTTGGATTCACCTCCCTAACAACCCCATCCATAATCAAATTAAACAACCATGGAGACATCACACATCCCTGCCGCAAACCTACATTCACTGAGAACCAATCACTTTCCACTCTTCCTACACGTAACCATGCTTTACATCCTCGATAAAGACTTTTCACTGCTTCTAGCAACTTGCCTCGCACACCATATATTCTTAGTACCTTCCACAGAGCATCTCTATCAACTCTCTCATATGCCTTCTCCAGATCCATAAATGCTACATACGAATCCATTTGCTTTTCTAAGTATTTCTCACATACATTCTTCAAAGCAAACACCTGATCCACACATCCTCTACCACTTCTGAAACCACACTGCTCTTCCCCAATCTGATGCTCTGTACATGCCCTCATCCTCTCAATCAATACCCAAATACTCAAAAAACTTATACCTCTGTAATTTGAGCACTCACTCTTACCCCCTTTGCCTTTGTACAATGGCACTGGGGATAGGGGAGAAATATACTTCCTAGGCATTCCTCACGTGTCGTAGAAGGGGACTAAAGGGGACGGGAGCGAGTGGCCAGAAACCCTCACCTCCTTGTATTTCAACTTTCTAAAAGGGGAAACAGAAGAAGGAGTCACGCGGGGAGTACTCATCCTCCTCGAAGGCTCAGACTGGGGTGTCTAAATGTGTGTGGATGTAACCAAGATGAGAAAAACATATATATATATATATATATATATATATATATATATATATATATATATATATATATATATATATATATATATATATATATATATATATATATATATATATTTGGTAAACATGTTTACCAAATGGCGTCCTAGCTTCGTCTCATCGATCTTGGGAGTAAAGTCAGGGCTTAGTGAGAGGACAAGAGCAAGGGAAGGAGTAGTACTACTCCTGAAACTGGAGTTGTGGGAGTATGTGATAGAGTGTAAGAAAGTAAATTCTAGATTGATATGGGTAAAACTGAAAGTTGATGGAGAGAGATGTGTGATTATTGGTGCATATGCACCTGGGCATGAGAAGAAAGTTCACGAGAGGCAAGCTTTTTGAGAGCAGCTGAATGAGTGTGTTAGTGGTTTTGATGAACAAGACCGGGTTATAGTGATGGGTGATTTGAATGCAAAGGTGAGTAATGTGGCAGTTGAGGGAATAATTGGTATACATGGGGTGTTCAGTGTTGTAAATGGAAATGGTGAAGAGCTTATAGATTTATGAGCTGAAAAAGGACTGGTGATCGGGAATACCTGGTTTAAAAAGAGAGATATACATAAGTATAAGTATGTAAGTAGGAGAGATGGCCAGAGAGCGTTATTGGATTACGTGTTACTTGATAGGCGCGCGAAAGAGAGACTTTTGGACGTTAGTGTGCTGAGAGGTGCAACTGGAGTGATGTCTGATCATTATCTTGTGGACGCGAAGGTGAAGCTTTGTAGGGGTTTTCAAAAAAGAAGAGAGAACGTTGGGCTGAAGAGAGTGGTGAGAGTAAGGGAGCTTGGGTAGGAGACTTGTGTGAGGGAGTACCAAGAGAGATTGAGTACAAAATGGAAAAAGGTGAGAACTAAAGGGGTAAGGGGAGTGGGGGAGGAATGGGATGTATTTAGGGAAGCATTGATGGCTTGCGCAAAAGATGCTTGTGGCATGAGAAGCGTGGGAGGTGGGTTGATTAGAAAGGGTAGTGAGTGGTGGGATGAAGAAGTAAGAGTATTAGTGAAAGAGAAGAGAGAGGCATTTGTACGATTTTTGCCGGAAAAAATGCAAATGAGTGGGAGATGTATTAAAGAAAGAGGCAGGAGGTCAAGAGGAACGTGCAAGAGGTAAAAAAGAGGGCAAATGAGATTTGGGGTGTGAGAGTATCATTAAATTCTAGGGAGAATATAAAGATTCTTTGGAAGGAGGTAAATAACGTGTGTAAGACAAGGGAGCAAATGGGAACGTCAGTGAAGGGGGATAATGGGTAGATGATAGCATGTAGTGGTGATGTGAGAAGGAGATGGAGTGAGTATTTTGAAGTTTTGTTGAATGTGTTTGATGAAAGAGTGGCAGATATGGGGCGTTTTGGTCGAGGTGGTGTGCAAAGTGAGAGGGTTAGGGAAAATGATTTGGTAAATAGAGAAGAGGTAGCAAAAGCTTTGCGGAAGATGAAAGCCGGCAAGGCAGCAGGTTTGGATGGTATTGCAGTGGAATTTGTTAAAAATGGCGTTGACTGTATTGTTGACTGCCCCCCCCCCCCTTCAAGAGAATGAGGGGGGGGGGCATTGGATTAGTAAGAGGTGTACCAATGGGTTGTAAGAATGTCAGAGTCATCCAATGTGGAGTTAGAAGGGAAATGGGAACCAAAGAGAGTTGCCTTGTCTACGGTAGACTCAGCTATAGAACCGTCAGAACAAAAAGTGAAGGAAAGGTTGAGCGACAGAAATTGTTGGCGATACTTTAAGCTAAAGATCAGAAGATCCATCACTGGATGACGAGGTGAGGATATCGCACTTCTTCTGAATCAAGGAACACTTTGCCTCACGAATAACGTGCTAGCAATGATTACGGGCAGATAAAAGCTGAGCGGCAGTCGGAGGAAGGTGACTTTTTCCAAGCCTGATATGTCTGATCCCATGACTTAAGGGCCTCAGAACAGGAACGGTTGAACCAAGGATTGGAAGAAGAGGTTATCCTGGAGGAAGAAGGGATAAATGCTTCCAATCTGCAAAAAAAATCTCTTCTATGAGTTTGTTGGAGATAGAAGCATTACCATATAAGAGACAGTAATTCACCCAAGGAAAGTCAGAAAAGAATTTTCGTAAGATACCAGTCAGCTTTGATGAGGTGCCAATATTTACGCTTAGAAGGAGCAGGTGGAAGGGAGGTGCCGTTGAAATAAACTCATTCCTGAGAGTATGATCAGATGAACCAAATGGGGTCGAGATTGTTACAATGAGATAGATTAGAGGTGAAAAAGTAGATCCAGAATATTCGGAGAATGGTCACAGTGGTCAGGAGTATGAGTAGGATGGGAGATAATTTGTATTAGATCATTGAGGGTGGATAACGTGATGGCCTCAATCCTCCTACCATCTGTATGAGAGGAATTCAACCATTCATTGCAATGAACGTTGAAATTCCCTTAGTAGTGGATCTCAGTTTACAGGTGAGAAAATGAGTCTCATGGCAGGAGTTTAGATAGTCGAAGAAAGATATAAGATTTGTGGAATTAGGAGACCAATAGGTGAAACAGAAGAAAAGTGTAATTATTTGGAGACAGACTCGAGTCACATAACATCAGAGTTTCGAGACTCAAGGTACACGAGAGGTACAACGGGTGTGTTGATGCTGGAATAAGCACAAACGCCACCTTTGAACCTGAATAGTGAGCGGAGATTATAGTGAATATGATAAATGGGTTAGTGAGAACATCATTAAACAACTGGGTCTCAAAATGAAGTAAGATATTAAGATAGGTACTTGACAGATAGTGTTCAACAGAAGAGAGGTTGCTAGAGAGACTATGAATGGTGGTATAGTGAACGAAAAAGAGGAAGGTCTAACGGTGAGGGCAAGGTCGTGCGAGGGGCCGGTGATGCTACTGTCTGAGCGCTCCGTCTCATTGGCAGAAACCCGGAGGTTCTTAGCACCCCATAATGTCGAGGACTAAGAGCCATAGATTTGCGGGACTCTATCAAGATTACATTCAAACACCTTTGAGTAAACAGGAGGTGGCAAGTGTGGTTTGATTAACTGTAGAGCGCTTGTGAGCAAAAGATGGCATGATAAATCCGGTAGTCCCATTTTGATAAGACAGAACGTAAGACCAGCAATCCTAACATGGAAAGTGGCAGTTGTTTCTTGGTACCACTTTAACGTTCCTCAGTCAGGACTGTAATTCCGCCCTGAGCGGTTGCTGTCACCAGTTGACTACCTAGCCTAGTCCAATCACCCATATGCATTACAAAATCTTATGGGAAGATGAACAGTTGGGTTGACTGTAGACCGACTGCCACCACCAGAATTATAATCTACACGCTTGACCCCGGTCAGCCCATGAATGCGTCACAGTCAGCGAGGCTAACTGCTGCACGATAGAGTTCCATGAACTGTTTAATGAATATGATAAGGCAGTCATAGAATATTCTTTCATGGGATAATGATGTAAAGGAATCTACTGCATGATCATACCTAAGCGGTATAAACCTGTTCGCCTGACCTTCGGCGTAATAAAAGCCTTTGAAAGTGTGATGAAAATCCGATGCATATGGAGCGATCCAAGGGCCAATCTATATGAAAGAGTCCTGGTGTTACCCAGGATCTTTTTCAAGGATCCTGCAACCCAAGGTTGAGCCTCTTTTAGTAGCAGGGAAATGTAGACCCCTTTAGACTGGAAAGTTCCTTGAGGAGGCTGCACCCCCAATAGTAAACCTTTAGTTAAAGGTGATTTTTTCACAAGCAGGCGAAGCCCGATAACTTCTGAACATCCAGTTAAGAACGGTTATATAAATGAAGATTAACATGGATTTACATTTGGAAAAGTCACGCACACCCAGTTATCAGCTTGCTACAATGACATTTACGAAATTCTTATTCGAGGAAAGAAAAGAAAAATTGCTTTTCTTTTTTTGTAGATTTTACTGTTATTTGAGAAACAAAACAGGAGATTTGTTAAAGAAACAGTGAAATAGACATTAAGGGTAAGATAAGAAATTAAGACAAGCTCACGGTAACAGACGGAACCATATCAGGTGATTATCAGTTGGGGTACTAAAAAAAGATCTTTAACATCATTTTTCTTTAGGATGACGGTAAAAACTGAGAGAGTCATCAAAGAAAGTATAGGTGAGTGTTCTGCTCATGACAGAGCAAAGAAACTGGATTAGCAGATGATGAACAAAGAGATATATAAAGATTTGAATTTAAAGTACCAATGGTCAGAAATGAAGCTTATGAAATCTTACGAAGATTGATTTGAGTAAAGTCATAGAATGATTAACAACAAGTTAATGACGCAGTTTAAAGGTCTAACATGGAATATGATAGAAAGTGAAAGAAACGTCAAAGATCTAGTCACCGCCATATATGAGAAAGTGAAATCCAAAGAGCACATTAAGGGGACAACACTATCGAGCTAAACAGTGAGGGTTGTAATGATGAAACTTTCAGTACAGGAGAAAAAAAATGGTGATGGAAATACGTATATTAGAAGCATAGCTGATGACTGTTGTGTGTTGTGGTCTCCAGTAGAAAAATGGAAGCAAGCAAGTAAGAGAGAATTGAGAAGCGTCTTATAAAAAAGAAATGTCAAGGGAACTGAACACATGAATCATTATGAGAAGCTTGAAAGTACTCGAGTTTTATATCCCAGAAAGAAGAAGACACACGATAAGTTACGAATTACAACAAAATGAAGGAATGAAACTAACATGAACTAAAAAGTCTTTGAACAGAGAAGAAAGAGAATTATTATGTCTACAAGAATGCCGTGGAATATTAGAAAACTGTTTCAAACATGCGCTGGAAGGAAGAGAAAAAGAATAGTCAGGTTGATAACACGAGAGCGAAGAAACATGAGTAGAACAGGTACAAGAAAAACTAAAAGAAATCTAATATTAGGTTGAAGTCTGTTCCACCCAAATGAGCACAGGAATGATGATTATGAACTGAGCCTGGCAACAAAGAAGAAAAGTATCATTCATGAATCAAGACGTAAGGTGAGTGCTACACTCGAGCCCCGACTTTAGGTAAAATCTCGTCTTTGGTACACTCACTCTCTCTCCATCAGTACACCTCTACCGCCTCCATCAACACCTGTCCCTCCGCCTCGTTCCTCCCACACCCTCACAAAGCCTCACTACTTTGCCTGAACCTTCATCACTCGCCTACGATGCTTCCCTACACAACCTTTCCCGAGTGAACATGACTTGGGGCTCTTCAAGACGCTGCTGAAGACTGCTTATTTCCCATGGTGTGTCAGAGATCTGAGAGAGTGATGTGGGATGCTCACAGCGGCTGAGGACTGGTGGCTGTCCTTTCTCTGTGATGTTAGTAAATCATGAGGAGGTTTTCGATCAAATGAGTGAGATGATACCCTGGCGATGTTAGGTACCACTTTGCATTCCGAAAACAATTGTAACAGGAAATAAGTTTTTCTTATACCATATCCTCTTGGTAAACGGTTATGGCATTCTTTACGATGTGCTGACTTAAGCTGATCATATATGACAGTTTCTGGCGGCATATTAGAGAGAGAGAGAGAGAGAGAGAGAGAGAGAGAGAGAGAGAGAGAGAGAGAGAGAGAGAGAGAGAGAGAGAGAGAGAGAGAGAGAGAGAGAGAGAGAGAGAGAGAGAGAGAGAGAGAGAGAGAGAGAGAGAGAGAGAGAGAGAGAGAGAGAGAGAGAGAGAGAGAGAGAGAGAGAGAGAGAGAGAGAGAGAGAGAGAGATGGGGGATTTTGGTTTGCTATGTTGTTCTCTAGCATTTTAATTCCATTTAAACGGACAAATCACTCTCTGTTAGTGGTCTGGTTTACAGCGCTGCAACAGAAAGGAGGGGCGGGAGAAAGGGGAGCTAGCAGGGAATGGTCTGCTGTAGAGTTACAGGAAACAGGGGGGTCTGTTTCAGGTATTGTCTGTTGTAGTGTTAGAGGACGCAGAGCAGAAGGGTCTGCCTGAGGTCTGGTCTGATTCAAAGCTACATGAAACAGGGAGAGGAGGCCTGGTGGAAGTTTGGTCTTCTGCACTGCTACAGGAGTCAGGCAAGGAAGGCCTGATAGACGTCTGATCAACTGCATTGCTACAAGAGGAAGGCCAGGGAGGCCTGGTGGAGATCTGGTGTGTTGCAATGCTGCAAGAGAAAGGCCAGGGAGGCCTGGTGGAGGTCTGGTCTACCGCAGTGCTACAGGAGGCAGGACAGAAGGGCTTAACAAAAGCCAAGTTTGCTGCAATGCTACAAAAGGCTGGATACGGAAGCCTGGTTGAGGTCTGGTCTGTTGCAATGTTATAGGAGGCAGGATAGGGAGGCCTTAGCGGAGGTATAGTCTCCCAGTGTACTCGAGGAATTAAAAGTTTGTTAACTTTTAATAACATGATTAAACTCTTGGGTCTGTTTACCTTCCAGCGATTTCTATCGCCAGATTTTGATGAAATGTTCCTGAACTGGCCTCCATACTGAAAACCTGACTCTTCTATGGACAAGTAATCGAACCAGGTATATCAGAAATACCTTCACTTTAGAACTCGGTTTCAACGTTGCTCAACGCGTAAAGATCTTCAGGTATTCGGAGGGTCTAATGCAGGGGAAAGCGCGGGAGTAATAATTTTGTCTTTTCAGGATGTGTTAGACCAGCAGGTAAGGGAGTGAATAAGGCCTGGTCAAGACTAGTTGATACTATGATCATAAAAAAAAAAAGTTCCCATCATCTATCCCAGATGGTCAGTTTACTGAATCTCGAGCCCATACGACGGTGTGGATTCATTCAGCATATTCTTGGAAATATTCTGAATAGTCTTCTGTAAAAGGTCTATCCCGAATTTCCAGGGATTCTAAAGTATGATCCTTAGTTCCAGGAGAACCAGAGGAGAGCGAGGGTCGCGTGCCGTGAAGCCTGGATATTCTGGGAAGTGGGGGCTGCCTGAGTGCGGTCCAGCAGTGAAGGAGTGATCTCCATCTAGGGCTAGAGACAGTAAGAAAAAAAAATAATAGAAATTTAAGAAGAAGAATATGGAGCAAGAGGAACAGCAGCAAAAGCAATATTGATAACCAAATTTAGCAAATAAGAATACAGGAAGGAGAAATGAAAGAAAAAGTGAGAAAGTAAGGATATAAGTAAGAGTAACACGAATAACCGAATAAATCAAAGAGAAGAGTCTAGAACAAATACGAAACACACAAAACAAAATGATAAAACACTTGTTCTTTAAATGTTTGATGCTAGCGAGAGGGAGGGCTCAGACAATGGAACACAGGCCCCTCCCAAGATCACATACCTATCTCAGTAGCAAATTTGGAGGCAACAGCAGCCATCCATGGAAGAACTCCCGCCTAGACTTAGGGGTGGTGATATAATGGCTGGAAGCATCTTAAACCTCCATGTCAGTAGGTTGTAGACACTAGCCAACCAGGGAAGTGCGCTCTTCCTGAAGTAGGAGTATTGAAGTGATTTCCGGAATCATCTTACACCCTCAGTGAGTTATAACCGCCTACTGCCAAGGGAAATACTTCTTTCCAGACTTGAGAGTGTTGATGTGATGCCCGGAACCATTTCACGACCACCGTTTCTGTGGGTTTTAAACAACAACCGCCCAGGAAAGCACTGACATAGGAGTATTGAAGGTACGCCGGGAATAATCTTACAACCTGGTTGCCAGTAGGCTGTAAACATAACCTACAACATTTGGACTACTAGACCTCATACTTCGATGCTCTCCTTTGCTCACATACATAAGCTGAAATCCTCAATCCAGTGGACTTCAGTGGTAGCCAGGAGGATTGGTTTGGGTCTGAGTGTGAAGATCCTGGTGGATCCGAGGCCTTCTCTTTTTTTCTCCTTAAATATAAGAAAAAGTTGATTAAATACCGTACCTAATCTTCCCTAAAGTCATCACCACTCTTCTGTCATACTTGACCTCCTTTTACCTCTAATCCTCCCACCATTCAGAAACCATACCTGCCTCCTTAGGATCCTCTGATTGCAATCTTATCTATTTTCATTCTATTTGGTGTTACGACCCCACCCATTCCTTTAAGGGTGTATAATCAGCACAAAGGGCCATTGAGAAAGAGCTCTGAAATATTGACTTCTGCTAACAGAGAGATTTGGGCTAGGCAAAGATTCCCTTACCATCTGGCTAACATCTCCTGACAGTTGACGGCCGCTTGATATTCTATTTATTTATATTTATCATACTTTGTCGCTGTCTCCCGCGTTAGCGAGTTAGCGCAAGGAAACAGACGAAAGAATGGCCCAACCCACCCACCCGCAAATATACATACTTATATATTTCATCGTATACATATATATATATATATATATATATATATATATATATATATATATATATATATATATATATATATATATATATATATATATATATATATATATATATATATATATATATATATATATATGTATGTGGCATATTTAGGAATGATTGGTGTACATGGAGTATTCAGTGTTGTAAATGGAAATGGTGAAAGGCTTTTAGATTTGCGTGCAAAAAAACGACTGGTGATTAGGAATACCAAGTTTAAAAAAGAGATATACATAAGTATACGTATGTAAGTAGGAGAGATAGCCAGAGACCGTTAGTGGATTACGTGTTAATTGATAGGAGCGTGAAAGAGAGACTTTGGATGATGATGTGCTGAGAGGTGCAACTGGAGGGATGTCTGATCATTATGTTGCGAAGGCAAAGGTGAAGATTTACAGAGGTTTTCAGAAAGGAGGAAAAAATGTTGGGGTGAAGAGAGCGGTGAGAGTAAGTTAGCTTGGGAGAGACTTGTGTGAGGAAGCACCAGAATGGACTGAGTGCAGAATGGAAAAAGATGGGAGCAAAGGACGTAAGGGGAGTGGGGGAAGAATGGGATGACTTTAGGGAAGCAGTGATGACTTGCGCAAAAGATACTTGTGGCATAAGAAGTGTGGGAGGTTGGCAGATTAGAAAGGTTAGTGAGTGGTGGGATAAAGAGGTAACATTATTAGAGAGAGAGAGAAGAAAGAGATTTGGACGATTTTTGCAGGGAAATAGTGCAAATGACTGGGAGATGTACAAAAGAAAAAGCAGGGGGTCAAGAGAAAGGTGAAAGAGGTGAAAATAGGGCAAATGAGAGTTGGGGTGAGAGATTATCATTAAATGTTAGGGAGAATAAAAAGATGTTTTCGAAGGAGGTAAACGAAGTGCGTAAGACAAGGGAAAAAATGGGAACATCGGTGGAGGGGGTAATGGGGAAGTAATAACACGTAGTGGTGATGTGAGAAGGAGATGCAGTGAGTATTTTGAAGGTTTGTTGAATGTTATAGATGATAGAGTGGCAAATATAGGGCGTTTTGGTCGAGGTGGTGTGCGAAGTGAGAGGGTTAGGAAAAATGATTTTGTAAACAGAGAAGAGGTGGTAAAAGCTTTGCGGAAGAGTAAAGCCGGTAAGGCAGCTGGTTTGGATGGTATTACAGTGGAATTTATCAAAAAAAGGAGGTGACTGTGCTGTTGACAAGTTGGTAAGGTTATTTAATGTATATATGACTTAAAGTTTGGGGTAAACCATGGAAAGTTCTGTAGGGCCTGGATGTGGAAAGGGAGTCTTGGTTTCGGTGCATTATTACATAACAGCTAGAGACTGAGTGTGAACGAATGTTGCCTTTGTTGTCTTTTCCTAGCGCTACCTCGCGCACATGAGGGGTGTTGGGGTTGTTATTTCATGTGTGGCGGGGTGGGGATGGGAATGAATAAAGGAAGACAGTATGAACTACGTACGTGTGTATATATGTATATATCTGTGTGTTTATATATATATATGTATACGTTGAGATGTATAGGTATGCATATTTGCGTGTGTGGACGTGTATATATATACATGTGTGTGTGGGTGCGTTGGGCCATTCTTTCGTCTGTCTCCTTGCACTACCTCAATAACGCGGGAGACAGCGACAAAGCAAAATAGAAATAAATAAATGAATAATGACTTATAGTGGGATGCCTGAGGATTGGCGGAATGCATGGATGGTACTATGGTACAAAGGGAAAGGGGATAACGTGAGTGCACAAATTACAGAGGTATAAGTTTGTTGAGTATTCCTGGGAAATTATACGGGAAGGTTATTGATTGAGAGGGTGAAAGCATGTACAGAACATCAGATTGGGGAAGAGCAGTATGGTTTCAGAGGTGGTAGAAGATGTGTGGATCAGGCGTTTGCTTTGAAGAATGTATGTGAGAAATACTTAGAAAAGCAAATGGATCTGTATGTAGCATTTATGGATCTGGAGAAGGTATATGATAGAATTGATACAAATGATCTGTGGAAGGTATTAAGAAAATATGATGTGGGCGGTAAGTTGTTAGAAGCAGTGAAAAGTTTTTATCGAAGATGTAAGGCATGTGTATAGTAGGAAGAGATGAAAGTGACTGGTTCTCAGTGAACGTCTGTTTGCGGCCGGGGTGCATGATGTCTCCACTGTTGTTTAATTTGTTTATGGATGGGGTTGTTAGGGAGGTGAATGCAAGAGTTTTGGAGAAAGGGGCAAGTATGCAGTCTGTTGTGGATGAGAAGGCTTGGGAAATGAGTCAGGGTTTGTTTGCTGATGATAGAGCTCTGGTGGCTGATTCGGGTGAGAAACTGCAGCAGCTGTTGAGTGAGTTTGGTAAAGTGAGTGAAAGACCAATCCTGAGGGTAGCAAGGTTATTAAGGTACAATAGGATCGAGAGACAAGTCAATTGGGAGGTAAGTTTTAATGGAGGAAAACTGGAGGAAGTGAGTTTTTTTTAGATATCTGGGAGTGGATTTGGCAGCGGATGGAGCCATTGAAGCAGATGTGAGTCATAGGGTGGGGGACGGGGCAAAAGTTCTGGGATCGTTGAAAAATGAGTGGAAGTCGAGAACATTATCTCGAAAAGCAAAAATGGGTATGTTTGAAGGAATAGTGGTTCCAACAATGTTATATTTTTGCGATGCGTGGGCTGTAGATAGAGTTGTGCGGAGGAGGGTGGATGTTTTGGAAATGAGATGTTTGAGGACAATATGTGGTATTAGGTGGTTAGATCGAGTAAGTAACGAAAGGGTAAGAGAGATGCGTGGTAATGAAAAGAGTGTGGTTCAGAGAGCAGAAGAGGGTGTTTTGAAATGTTTTGGTCACATGGAGAGAATGAGTGAGGAAAGATTGACAAAGAGAATATATGTGCCAGAGGTGTAGAGAATGAAGAGAAGTGGGCGACCAAATTGGTGGTGGGAGGATGGAGTGAAAAAGATTTTGAGAGATCGGGGCCTGAACATGCAGGAGGGTACCCCTAAAAGCGTGCTAGGAATAGCGTGAATCAGAACTATGTGGTATACCGTGGTCGATGTGCTGTCAATGGATTGAACCAGGGTATGTGAAGCGTCTGGGGTAAACCATGGAAAGTTTTGTGTGGCCTGGATGTGGAAAGGGAGCTGTGGTTTCGGTGCATTATACATGACGGCTAGAGACTGAGTGTGAACGAATGTGGCTTTTGTTGTGTTTTCCTAGCGATACCTCGCGCGCATGCGGGGGGAGGGGCTGTCATTTCATGTGTGATGGATGGCGACGGGAATGAATAAAGGCAGCAAGTATGAGCTATGTACATGTGTATATATGTATATGTTTATATATATATATATATATATATATATATATATATATATATATATATATATATATATATATATATATATATATATATATATATATATATATATATATATCATTCATCTATATATGAGAGTTGGGGCGAGAGAGTATCATTAAATTTTAGGGAGAATAAAAAGATGTTCTGGAAGGAGGTAAATAAAGTGCGTAAGACAAGGGAGCAAATGGGAACTTCAGTGAAGGGCGCAAATGGGGAGGTGATAACAAGTAGTGGTGATGTGAGAAGGAGATGGAGTGAGTATTTTGAAGGTTTGTTGAATGTGTTTGATGATAGAGTGGCAGATATAGGGTGTTTTGGTCGAGGTGGTGTGCAAAGTGAGAGGGTTAGGGAAAATGATTTGGTAAACAGAGAAGAGGTAGTAAAAGCTTTGCGGAAGATGAAAGCCGGCAAGGCAGCAGGTTTGGATGGTATTGCAGTGGAATTTATTAAAAAAGGGGGTGACTGTATTGTTGACTGGTTGGTAAGGTTATTTAATGTATGTATGACTCATGGTGAGGTGCCTGAGGATTGGCGGAATGCGTGCATAGTGCCATTGTACAAAGGCAAAGGGGATAAGAGTGAGTGCTCAAATTACAGAGGTATAAGTTTGTTGAGTATTCCTGGTAATTATATGGGAGGGTATTGATTGAGAGAGTGAAGGCATGTACAGAGCATCAGATTGGGGAAGAGCAGTGTGGTTTCAGAAGCGGTAGAGGATGTGTGGATCAGGTGTTTGCTTTGAAGAATGTATGTGAGAAATACTTAGAAAAACAAATGGATTTCTATGTAGCATTTATGGATCTGGAGAAGGCATATGATAGAGTTGATAGAGATGCTCTGTGGAAGGTATTAAGAATATATGGTGTGGGAGGCAAGTTGTTAGATGCAGTGAAAAGTTTTTATCGAGGATGTAAGGCATGTGTATGTGTAGGAAGAGAGGAAAGTGATTGGTTCTCAGTGAATGTAGGTTTGCGGCAGGGATGTGTGATGTCTCCATGGTTGTTTAATTTGTTTATGGATGGGGTTGTTAGGGAGGTGAATGCAAGAGTTTTGGAAAGAGGGGCAAGTATGAAGTCTGTTGGGGATGAGAGAGCTTGGGAAGTGAGTCAGTTGTTGTTCGCTGATGATACAGCGCTGGTGGCTGATTCATGTGAGAAACTGCAGAAGCTGGTGACTCAGTTTGGTAAAGTGTGTGAAAGAAGAAAGTTAAGAGTAAATGTGAATAAGAGCAAGGTTATTAGGTACAGTAGGGTTGAGGGTCAAGTCAATTGGGAGGTGAGTTTGAATGGAGAAAAACTGGAGGAAGTGAAGTGTTTTAGATATCTGGGAGTGGATCTGGCAGCGGATGGAACCATGGAAGCGGAAGTGGATCATAGGGTGGGGGAGGGGGCGAAAATTCTGGGAGCCTTGAAGAATGTATGGAAGTCGAGAACATTATCTCGGAAAGCAAAAATGGGTATGTTTGAAGGAATAGTGGTTCCAACGATGTTGTATGTTTGCGAGGCGTGGGCTATGGATAGAGTTGTGCGCAGGAGGATGGATGTGCTGGAAATGAGATGTTTGAGGACAATATGTGGTGTGAGGTGGTTTGATCGAGTAAGTAACGTAAGGGTAAGAGAGATGTGTGGAAATAAAAAGAGCGTGGTTGAGAGAGCAGAAGAGGGTGTTTTGAAATGGTTTGGGCACATGGAGAGAATGAGTGAGGAAAGATTGACCAAGAGGATATATGTGTCGGAGGTGGAGGGAACGAGGAGAAGAGGGAGACCAAATTGGAGGTGGAAAGATGGAGTGAAAAAGATTTTGTGTGATCGGGGCCTGAACATGCAGGAGGGTGAAAGGAGGGCAAGGAACAGAGTGAATTGGAGCGATGTGGTGTACCGGGTTTGACGTGCTGTCAGTGGATGGAATCAGAGCATGTGAAGCGTCTGGGGTAAACCATGGAAAGCTGTGTAGGTATGTACATTTGCGTGTGTGGACGTATGTATATACATGTGTATGGGGGTGGGTTGGGCCATTTCCTTCGTCTGTTTCCTTGCGCTACCTCGCAAACGCGGGAGACAGCGACAAAGAAAAAAAAAAAAAAAGATTATTTATTTACTTATTTATTTTGCTTTGTCGCTGTCTCCCGCGTTTGCGAGGTAGCGCAAGGAAACAGACGAAAGAAATGGCACAACCCACACACATACACAATGTACACACATACACGCCCACACACGCATATATACATACCTATAATTCTCAATGTACACATATATATGCACACACAGGCACATACATATATACCCATGCACACAATTTACACTGCCTGCCCCTATTCATTCCCATCGCCACCTCGCCACACATGGAATACCATCCCCCTCCCCACTCATGTGTGCGAGGTAGCACTAGGAAAAGACAACAGAGGCCCCATTCGTTCACACTCAGACTCCAGCTGTCACGCAATAATGCCCGAAACCACAGCTCCCTTTCCACATCCAGGCCCCATAGAACTTTCCATGGTTTACCCCAGACGCTTCACATGCCTTGATTCAATATACTGACAGCACGTCAACCCCGGTGTGCCATATCGATCCAATTCACTCTATTCCTTGCCCACCTTTCACCCTCCTGCATGTTCAGGCCCCGATCACTCAAAATCTTTTTCACTACATCTTTCCACCTCCTATTTGGTCTCCCACTTCTCCTCTTTCCCTCCGCCTCCGACACATATATCCTCTTGGTCAATCTTTCCTCACTCGTTCTCTCCATGTCCCCAAACCATTTCAAAACAACCTCTTCTGCTCTCTCAACCACGTTCTTTTCATTTCCACACATCTCTCTTACCCTTACATTACTTACTCGATCAAACCACCTCACACCATACATTGTCCTCAAACATCTCATTTCCAGCACATCCACCCTCCTGCATACAACTCTATCCATAGCCCACGACTCGCAACCATACAACATTGTTGGAACCACTATTCCTTCAAACATACCCATTTTTGCTTTCCGAGATAATGTTCTCGACTTCCACACATTCTTCTAGGCTCCCAGGATTTTCGCCCCCTCCCCCACACTATGATTCACTTCCGCTTCCATGGTTCCATCCGCTGCCAGATCCACTACCAGATATCTAAAACACTTTACTTCCTCCAGTTTTTCTCCATTCAAACTTACCTCCCAATTGACTTGACCCTCAACCCTACTGTACCTATATATATATATATATATATATATATATATATATATATATATATATATATATATATATATACTTCCTTCTTTCACACACTTTACCAAACTCAGGCACCAGCTTCTGCAGTTTCTCACATGAACCAGCCACCAGCGCTGTGTCATCAGCGAACAACAACTGACTCACTTCCAAAGCTGTATCATCAACAACAGACTTCATACTTGCCCCTCTTTACAAAACTCTTGCATTCACCTCCCTAACAACCTCATCCATAAACAAATTAAACAACCATGGAGACATCACACACCCTTGCCGCAAACCTACATTCACTGAGAACCAATCACTTTCCTCTCTTACTACACGTACACATGCCTTACATCCTCGATAAAAACTTTTCACCTTTTGGCACATGGAGGAAATGAGTGAGGACAGATTGACCAAGAGGATATATGTGTCGGAGGTGGAGGGAACTAGGAGAAGTTGGAGACCAAATTGGAGGTGGAAAGATGCAGTGAAAAAGATTTTGAGTGATCTGGGCCTGAACATGCAGGAGGGTGAAAGGCGGGCAAGGAATAGAGTGAATTGGATCGATGTGGTATACCGGGGTCGACGTCCAGTCAACGGATTGTATCAGGGCATGTAAAGCGTCTTGGGTAAACCTTGGAAAGTTCTATGGGGCCTGGATGTGGAAAGGGAGCTGTAGTTTCGGTCATTATTACATTACAGCTAGAGACTGAGTGTGAACGAATGGGTCCTTTGTTGTCTTTTCCTAGCGCTACCTCGCACACATGAGAGGGGGAGGGGATGTTATTCCATGTGTGGCGAGGTGGCGATGGGAATAAAAAAAGGCAGATAGTATGAATTATGTACACGTGTATATATGTATATGTCGGTGTGTGTATATATATGTGTACATTGAGATGTATAGGTATGTATATTTGAGTGTGTGAACGTGTATGTGTATACATGTGTATGTGGGTGGGTTGGGCCATTTCTTTCGTCTCTTTCCTTTCGCTACCTCGCAAACGCGGGATACAGCGACAACGGAATATATATATATATATATATATATATATATATATATATATATATATATATATATATATATATATATATATATATATATATATATATATATATATATATATATATATACATATATATATAAATATATATATATATATATATATATATATATATATATATATATATATATATATATATATATATATATATATATATGTATATATATTTAATTATATATATATATATATATATATATTTTTTTTTTATACTTTGTCGCTGTCTCCCGCGTTTGCGAGGTAGCGCAAGGAAACAGACGAAAGAAATGGCCCAACCCCCCCCCCCCCCCCCATACACATGCATATACACACGTCCACACACGCAAATACACATACCTACACAGCTTTCCATGGTTTACCCCAGACGCTTCACATGCCTTGATTCAATCCACTGACAGCACGTCAAACCCGGTATACCACATCGCTCCAATTCACTCTGTTCCTTGCCCTCCTTTCACCCTCCTGCATGTTCAGGCCCCGATCACACAAAATCTTTTTCACTCCATCTTTCCACCTCCAATTTGGTCTCCCTCTTCTCCTCGTTCCCTCCACCTCCGACACATATATCCTCTTGGTCAATCTTTCCTCACTCATTCTCTCCTTGTGCCCAAACCATTTCAAAACACCCTCTCCTGCTCTCTCAACCACGCTCTTTTTATTTCCACACATCTCTCTTACCCTTACGTTACTTACTCGATCAAACCACCTCACACCACACATTGTCCTCAAACATCTCATTTCCAGCACATCCATCCTCCTGCGCACAACTCTATCCATAGCCCACGCCTCGCAAACATACAACATCGTTGGAACCACTATTCCTTCAAACATACCCATTTTTGCTTTCCGAGATAATGTTCTCGACTTCCATACATTCTTCAAGGCTCCCAGAATTTTCGCCCCCTCCCCCACCCTATGATCCACTTCCGCTTCCATGGTTCCATCCGCTGCCAGATCCACTCTCAGATATCTAAAACACTTCACTTCCTCCAGTTTTTCTCCATTCAAACTCACCTCCCAATTGACTTGACCCTCAACCCTACTGTACCTAATAACCTTGCTCTTATTCACATTTACTCTTAACTTTCTTCTTTCACACACTTTACCAAACTCAGTTACCAGCTTCTGCAGTTTCTCACATGAATCAGCCACCAGCGCTGTATCATCAGCGAACAACAACTGACTCACTTCCCAAGCTCCCTCATCCCCAACAGACTTCATACTTGCCCCTCTTTCCAAAACTCTTGCATTCACCTCCCTATATATATATATATATATATATATATATATATATATATATATATATATATATATATATATATGTATATATATATATATATATATGTATGTGAGAAATACTTAGAAAAGCAAATGGATTTGTATGTAGCATTTATGGATCTGGAGAAGGCATATGATAGAGTTGATAGAGATGCTCTGTGGAAGGTATTAAGAATATATGGTGTGGGAGGCAAGTTGTTAGAAGCAGTGAAAAGTTTTTATCGAGGATGTAAGGCATGTGTACGTGTAGGAAGAGAGGAAAGTGATTGGTTCTCAGTGTGTGTATGTGCGTATGTGTGTGTATGTGAGTGTGTGTGTATATGTATATATATATGTATATTATCCCTGGGGATAGGGGTGAAAGAATACTTCCCACGTATTCCTCGCGTGTCGTAGAAAGCGACTAGAGGGGACGGGAGCGGGGGGCCGGAAATCCTCCCCTCCTTGTAATTAACTTTCTAAAATGGGAAACAGAAGAAGGAGTCACGCGGGGAGTGATCATCCTCCTCGAAGGCTCAGAGTGGGGTGCCTAAATGTGTGTGGATGTAACCAAGATGTGAAAAAAGAAGAGATAGGTAGTATGTTTGAGGAAAGGAACCTGGATGTTTTGGCTCTGAGTGAAACGAAGCTCAAGGGTAAAGGGGAAGAGTGGTTTGGAAATGTCTGGGGAGTGAAGTCAGGGGTTAGTGAGAGGACAAGAGCAAGGGAAGGAGTAGCAATACTCCTGAAACAGGAGTTGTGGGAGTATGTGATAGAATGTAAGAAAGTAAATTCTCGATTAATATATATATATATATATATATATATATATATATATATATATATATATATATATATATATATATATATATATATATATATATATATATATGTTTCTTTTCTTTTTCTTTCACACTAGTCGCCATTTCCCGCGATAGCGAGGTATCATTAAGAATAGAGGACTGGGCTTTTAAGGGAATATCCTCACCTGTCCCCCTTCTCTGTTCCTTCTTTCGGAAAATTAAAGAAAAAGCCGGGAGGGGAGGATTTTCAGCCACCCGCTCCCTCCCCTTTTCGTCGCCTTCTACGACACGCAGGGAATACGTGGGAATTATTCTTTCTCATCTATCCGCAGGGATAATATATATACATATATATCTATATATATATATATATATATATATATATATATATATATATATATATATATGTATATATATATATATATATATATATATATATATATATATATATATATATATGTATATATATATATATATATATATATATATATATATATATATATATATATATATATATATATATATATATATATATATATATATATATTTATACCAATAAAGTGCATATGAACGCGCACCTTCATAGAACATACAAACCTCCAACAGCCAAGATCGAACCCTAGACCCTTGTGCTACAGGCGGGAATGCTACCGCCAGGCTATGGGAATGGCTAATAGGAAATAACTATTTAAATGCTATGTACTCGAATACCCTTCGTCTCACATTGGTGAGCAACGGGGTCTACACCGGTTATTTCCCAACACGCGCACATAGCCAGCAGATAGCATTTTACCGAACCTAATTGTACAACGCAGAGTTATACGAATACGAACAGAGTGCATATGAACGCGCACCTTCATAGAATATACAAACCTCCAACAGCCAGGATCGAACCCGGGACCCCTGTGCCACAGGTGGAAATACTACCGCTAAGGTATGGGCCTGGCTAATAGGAAATAATTTCGAATACTATGTACTAGAATACCCTTCGTCTCACATTGGTGAGCTACGGGGGTTACACCGGTTATTTCCCAACAGGCATACATAGCCAGCAGATACCATTTTACCGAACCTAACAGTACAATGCAGAGGTATATGAATGCGCATAAAGTGCATATGAACGCGCACCTTCATAGAACATACTAACCTCAAACAGCCAGGATCGAACCCGGGATCCCTGTGCCACAGGCGAGAATGCTAGGCCTGTGGCACATGGGTCCCGGATTCGATTCTGCCTGTTGGAGGTTTGTATGTTCTATGAAGGTGTACGTTCTTATGCACTTTATACGTATTCATGTACCTCCGCATTGTACAGTTAGGTTCGGTAAAATGCTATCTGACGGTGTAGACCCCGTTGCTCACCAATGTGAGACAAAGGGTATTCGAGTACATAGTATTCGAATCGCTATTTCCTATAAGCCAGGCCCATATCCTAGCGGTAGCATTCCCGCCTATGGCACAAGGGTCCAGGGTTCGATCCCGGCTATTGGAGGTTTGTATGTTCTATGAAGGTGCGCGTTCATATGTACTTTATTCGTATTCATATACCTTCGCGTTGTACAGTTACGTTCAGCAGAATGCTATCTGCTGGCTATGTGCGCCAGTTTGGAAATTACCGGTGTATACCCCGTTGCTCACCAATGTGAGACGAAGGGTAATCGAGTACATAGTACTCGAATAGTTATTTCTTATTAGTCAGGCCTATAGCCTAGCGGTAGCATTCCCGCCAGTTGCACATGGGTGCCGGGTTCCATCCTCCTGGGTGTTGTAGGTTTGTATGATATATATATATATATATATATATATATATATATATATATATATATATATATATATATATATATATATATATATATATATATATATATATATGTATATATACATATATATATATACATATATATATATATATATATATATATATATATATATATATATATATATATATATATATATATATATATATATTTATATATATATATATATATATATATATATATATATATATATATATATATATATATATATATATATATATATATATATATATATATATATATATATATATATATATATATATATATATATATATATATATATATATATATATATATGTGATACGGGGAGCAGCTCATGTTCACTCCTCATCCCGACGCAGCGAAGGTTCAGCGGGCAATGTGGTGTGTTATGTAGCCACCAGACCTCTGTATTGTCGTATGATGCCAGACTGTATCGAGCGTACCCTCCAAACAACCGGGCATGAGGCACCCAGTGATGCTACTACGTTTGTGAATAAAGAACCATTGCAACACAAACCTCGCCAGGTGGTGGAGTATCCCGCAGTGTATCGAGACAGACTTCCCCAGAACTTTTTTAAAGAAGAAGTAAATGTTTATAGTTGTGCTACTGGAGTGATAGTTTTCATACATGGTGTTTTGACAAGAAAATAGTGAAATTGGAAAAAAATGTAGCTTAGACATTGAAGCTTATTGATACAGTGGTTAAATTGATGAGAACTACTATTGACGTTTGTGTAAATAAATTATACATTTCCCTTTTCCATAGCCAGAGGTTGAACCATTATGTGACATTCATTTTCTCATTTCATTTCAAGCTAGAAGTTTCAGTTTTCTAAATTATTTCTTACTTTTTTCGTATGTATATATATGTATATGTGTGTGTGTGTGTGTATATATATATGTATATTATCCCTGGGGATAGGGGTGAAAGAATACTTCCCACGTATTCCTCGCGTGTCGTAGAAAGCGACTAGAGGGGACGGGAGCGGGGGGCCAGAAATCCTCCCCTCCTTGTATTAACTTTCTAAAATGGGAAACAGAAGAAGGAGTCACGCGGGGAGTGCTCATCCTCCTCGAAGGCTCAGAGTGGGGTGCCTAAATGTGTGTGGATGTAACCAAGATGTGAAAAAAGGAGAGATAGGTAGTATGTTTGAGGAAAGGAACCTGGATGTTTTGGCTCTGAGTGAAACGAAGCTCAAGGGTAAAGGGGAAGAGTGGTTTGGGAATGTCTGGGGAGTAAAGTCAGGGGTTAGTGAGAGGACAAGAGCAAGGGAAGGAGTAGCAATACTCCTGAAACAGGAGTTGTGGGAGTATGTGATAGAATGTAAGAAAGTAAATTCTCGATTAATATGGGTAAAACTGAAAGTTGATGGAGAGAGGTGGGTGATTATTGGTGCATATGCACCCGGGCATGAGAAGAAAGATCATGAGAGGCAAGTGTTTTGGGAGCAGCTGAATGAGTGTGTTAGTGGTTTTGATGAACGAGACCGGGTTATAGTGATGGGTGATTTGAATGCAAAGGTGAGTAATGTGGCAGTTGAGGGAATAATTGGTATACATGGGGTGTTCAGTGTTGTAAATGGAAATGGTGAAGAGCTTGTAGATTTATGTGCTGAAAAAGGACTGATGATTGGGAATACCTGGTTTAAAAAGCGAGATATACATAAGTATACGTATGTAAGTAGGAGAGATGGCCAGAGAGCGTTATTGGATTACGTGTTAATTGACAGGCGCGCGAAAGAGAGACTTTTGGATGTTAATGTGCTGAGGGGTGCAACTGGAGGGATGTCTGATCATTATCTTGTGGAGGTTAAGGTGAAGATTTGTATGGGTTTTCAGAAAGAAGAGTGAATGTTGGGGTGAAGAGGGTTGTGAGAGTAAGTGAGCTTGGGAAGGAGACCTGTGTGAGGAAGTACCAGGAGAGACTGAGTACAGAATGGAAAAAGGTGAGAACAATGGAAGTAAGGGGAGTGGGGGAGGAATGGGATATATTTAGGGAATCAGTGATGGATTGCGCAAAAGATGCTTGTGGCATGAGAAGAGTGGGAGGTGGGTTGATTAGAAAGGGTAGTGAGTGGTGGGATGAAGAAGTAAGATTATTAGTGAAAGAGAAGAGAGAGGCATTTGGACGATTTTTGCAGGGAAAAAAATGCAATTGAGTGGGAGATGTATAAAAGAAAGAGACAGGAGGTCAAGAGAAAGGTGCAAGAGGTGAAAAAAAGGGCAAATGAGAGTTAGGGTGAGTGAGTATCATTAAATTTTATGGAGAATAAAAAAATGTTCTGGAAGGAGGTAAATAAAGTGCGTAAGACAAGGAAGCAAATGGGAACTTCAGTGAAGGGAGCAAATGGGGAGGTGATAACAAGTAGTGGTGATGTGAGAAGGAGATGGAGTGGGTATTTTGAAGGTTTGTTGAATGTGTTTGATGATAGAGTGGCAGATATAGGGTGTTTTGGTCGAGGTGGTGTGCAAAGTGAGAGGGTTAGGGAAAATGATTTGGTAAACAGAGAAGAGGTAGTGAAAGCTTTGCGGAAGATGAAAGCCGGCAAGGCAGCAGGTTTGGATGGTATTGCAGTGGAATTTATTAAAAAAGGGGGTGACTGTATTGTTGACTGGTTGATAAGGATATTTAATGTATGTATGACTCATGGTGAGGTGCCTGAGGATTGGCGGAATGCGTGCATAGTGCCATTGTACAAAGGCAAAGGGGATAAGAGTGAGTGCTCAAATTACAGAGGTATAAGTTTGTTGAGTATTCCTGGTAAATTATATGGGAGGGTATTGATTGAGAGGGTGAAGGCATGTACAGAGCACCAGATTGGGGAAGAGCAGTGTGGTTTCAGAAGTGGTAGAGGATGTGTGGATCAGGTGTTTGCTTTGAAGAATGTATGTGAGAAATACTTAGAAAAGCAAATGGATTTGTATGTAGCATTTATGGATCTGGAGAAGGCATATGATAGAGTTGATAGAGATGCTCTGTGGAAGGTATTAAGAATATATGGTGTGGGAGGCAAGTTGTTAGAAGCAGTGAAAAGTTTTTATCGAGGATGTAAGGCATGTGTACGTGTAGGAAGAGAGGAAAGTGATTGGTTCTCAGTGAATGTAGGTTTGCGGCAGGGGTGTGTGATGTCTCCATGGTTGTTTAATTTGTTTATGGATGGGGTTGTTAGGGAGGTAAATGCAAGAGTTTTGGAAAGAGGGGCAAGTATGAAGTCTGTTGGGGATGAGAGAGCTTGGGAAGTGAGTCAGTTGTTGTTCGCTGATGATACAGCGCTGGTGGCTGATTCATGTGAGAAACTGCAGAAGCTGGTGACTGAGTTTGGTAAAGTGTGTGGAAGAAGAAAGTTAAGAGTAAATGTGAATAAGAGCAAGGTTATTAGGTACAGTAGGGTTGAGGGTCAAGTCAATTGGGAGGTGAGTTTGAATGGAGAAAAACTGGAGGAAGTGAAGTGTTTTAGATATCTGGGAGTGGATCTGGCAGCGGATGGAACCATGGAAGCGGAAGTGGATCATAGGGTGGGGGAGGGGGCGAAAATTCTGGGGGCCTTGAAGAATGTGTGGAAGTCGAGAACATTATCTCGGAAAGCAAAAATGGGTATGTTTGAAGGAATAGTGGTTCCAACAATGTTGTATGGTTGCGAGGCGTGGGCTATGGATAGAGTTGTGCGCAGGAGGATGGATGTGCTGGAAATGAGATGTTTGAGGACAATGTGTGGTGTGAGGTGGTTTGATCGAGTGAGTAACGTAAGGGTAAGAGAGATGTGTGGAAATAAAAAGAGCGTGGTTGAGAGAGCAGAAGAGGGTGTTTTGAAGTGGTTTGGGCACATGGAGAGAATGAGTGAGGAAAGATTGACCAAGAGGATATATGTGTCGGAGGTGGAGGGAACGAGGAGAAGAGGGAGACCAAATTGGAGGTGGAAAGATGAAGTGAAAAAGATTTTGTGTGATCGGGGCCTGAACATGCAGGAGGGTGAAAGGAGGGCAAGAAATAGAGTGAATTGGAGCGATGTGGTATACCGGGGTTGACGTGCTGTCAGTGGATTGAATCAAGGCATGTGAAGCGTCTGGGGTAAACCATGGAAAGCTGTGTAGGTATGTATATTTGCGTGTGTGGACGTATGTATATACATATGTATGGGGGGGGGGGGTTGGGCCATTTCTTTCATCTGTTTCCTTGCGCTACCTCGCAAACGCGGGAGACAGCGACAAAGTATAATAAAAAATAAATAAAATATATTCCATGTGTGGCGAGGTGGCGATGGGAATTAATAAAGATGGGGGTAGGGTTGGGCCATTTCTTTCGTCTGTTTCCTTGCGCTACCTCGCAAACGCGGGAGACAGCGACAAAGCAAAATAAATATAAATAAATATATATATATATATATATATATATATATATATATATATATATATATATATATATATATATATATATATATATATATATATATCTTTTCTTTCTTTCAAACTATTCGCCATTTCCCGCGTTAGCAAGGTAGCGTTAAGAACAGAGAACTGGGCCTTTGAGGGAATACCCTCACCTGGCCCCCTTCTCTGTTCCTTCTTTTGGAAAAAAAAAAAAAAAAAAAGAAAATAATGAGAGGGGAGGATTTCCAGCCCACCGCTCCCTCCCCTTTTAGTCGCCTTCTACGACACGCAGGGAATACGTGGGAAGTATTCTTTCTCCCCTATCCCCAGGGAGGATATATATATATATATATATATATATATATATATATATATATATATATATATATATATATATATATATATATATATATATATATATATATATATATATATATATATATATATATATATATATATATATATATATATATATATATATATATATATATATATATATATATATATATTTATATATATATATATATATAAAGTGCGTAACACAAGGAACAAATGGGAACATCAGTGAAGGGGGCAAATGGGAAGGTGATAACAAGTAGTGGTGATGTGAGGAGATGGAGCGAGTATTTAGAAGGTCTGTTGAATGTGTCTGATGATAGAGTGGCATATATAGGGTGTTTTGGTCGAGGTGGTGTGCAAAGTGAGAGGGTTATGGAGAATTATTTGTTAAACAAAGAGGAAGTAGTAAAAGCTTTGCGGAAGATGAAAGCCTGCAAGGCAGCGGGTTTGGATGATATTGCAGTGGAATTTATCAAGAAATGGGGTGACTGTATTGTTGACTGGTTGGTAAGGTTATTTGATGTATGTATGACTCATGGTGAGGTGCCTGAGGATTGGCGGAATGTTTTCATCGTGCCATTGTACAAAGGCAAATCGGATAAAGTGAGTGTTCAAATTACAGAGGTATAAATTTGTTGAATATTCCTGGGAAATTATATTGGAGGGTATTAATTGAGAGGTGAAGGCATGTACAGAGCAGCAGATTGGAGAAGAGCCGTGTGGTTTCAGAGGTGGTAGAGGATGTGTGGATCAGGTGTTTGCTTTGAAGAATGTATGTGAGAAATACTTAGAAAAGCAAATGGATTTGTATGCACCATATATGGATCTGGAGAAGGCATATGATAGAGTTGATAGACATGCTCTGTGGAAGGTATTAAGAATATATGGTGAGGGAGGCAAGTTGTTAGAAGCAGTGAAAAGTTTTTATCGAGGATGTAAGGCATGTGTACGGGTAGGAAGAGAGGAAAGTGATTGGTTCTCAGTCATTGTTGGTTTGCGGCAGGGGTGCGTGATGTTTTCATGGTTGTTTAATTTGTTTAAGTATGGGGTTGTTAGAGGTAAATGAACGAGTTTTGGAAAGAGGGGCAAGTATGCAGTCAGTTGTGGATGAGAGAGTTTGGGAATTAAGTTAGTTGTTGTTCGCTGATGATACAGAGCTTGTGGCTGATTCGGGTGAGAATCTGTAGAAGCTGGTGACTGAGTTTGGTAGAGTGTGTGAAAGAAGAAAGTTGAGAGTAAATGTGAATAAGAGCATGGTTATTAGGTACAGTAGGGTTGTGGGACAGGTGAATTGGGAGGTAAGCTTGAATGGAAAAAAACTGAAGGAAGTGGATTTGGCAGCGGATGGAACCATGGAAGCAGAAGTAAATCATAGGGTGGGGGAGGGGGCGAAAGTTCTGGGAGCGTTGAAAAATGTGTGGAAGTCGAGAACGTTATCTTGGAAAGCAAAAATTGGTATGTTTAAAGGAATAGTGGTTCCAACAATGTTATATGGTTGCGAGGCGTGGGCTATATACAGAGTTGTGCGGAGAAGCGTGAATGTGCTGGAAAGGAGATATTTGAGGACAATATTTGGTGGGAAGTCGTTTGATCGAGTAAGTAATGAAAGGGTAAGAGAGATGTGTGCTAATAAAAAGAGTGTGGTTGAGAGAGAAGAAGAGGGTGCTTTGAAATGGTTTGGTTACATGGAAGAATGAGTGAGACAAGATTGACAAAGAGGATATATGTCCCAGAGGTGGAGGGAACGACGAGAAATGGGAGATTAGATTGGAGGTGGAAAGATGGAGTGAAAACGATTTTGAGTCATCGGGGCCTGAATATGCAGGAGGGTGAAAGGCGTGCAAGGAAAAGAGTGAATTGCAACAATGTGGTATACTGGGGTCGATGTGCTGTCAATGGATTGAACCAAGGCATGTGAAGCGTCTGGGGTAAACAATGGAAAGTTTTGTGTGGCCTATGTGTGGAAAGGGAGCTTTGGTTTCGGTGCATCATACATGACAGCTAGAGACTGAGTGTGAACGAATGTGGCCTTTCTTGTCTTTTCCTAGCGCTACCTCGAGCACATGCGGGGGGGAGGGGGTTGTCATTTCATGTGTGGCGGGGGGGCGACGGGAATGAATAAGGGCAGACAGTATAGATTATGTACATGTATATATATATATAAGTCTGTGTGTGTATGTATATGTATACGTTGAAATGTATAGCCATGTATATGTGCGTGTGTAGACGTGTATGTATATACATGTGTATGTGTTTTTTGGGCCATTCTTTTGTCTATTTCCTTGGGCTACCTCGCAAGGAAAGATTTTTATACTTGCTGCCTTCATCCACCTTAGTCGCCACCCCGCCACATATGAAATAGCCCCCTAAGGCGAGGTATATATATATATATATATATATATATATATATATATATATATATATATATATATATATATATATATATATATATATATATATATATATATATATATATATATGAATAAAGTGCATATGAACGCAAACCTTCATAGAACATACAAACCTCCAACAGCCAGGATCGAACCCGGGACTCCTGTGCAAGAGGCACTTTATTCGTATTCATATACCTCCGCGTTGTACAGTTAGATTCGGTAAAATGCTATCTGCTGGCTATGTACGCCTGTTGGGAAATAACCGGTGTAGATCTCGTTGCTCACCAATATGAGATGAAGGGTATTCGAGTACTTAGTATTCGAATAGTTATTTCCTATTAGCCAGTCCCATAGCCTAGCGATAGCATTACCGCCTCTTGCACAGGGGTCACGGGTACGATCCCGGCTGTTGGAGGTTTGTATGTTCTATGAAAGTGCGCGTGCATGTGCACTTTATTCATATATATATATATATATATATATATATATATATATATATATATATATATATATATATATATATATATATATATATATATATATATATATACGTATATATATATATACGTGTATATATATATATATATATATATATATATATATATATATATATATATATATATATATATATATATATATATATATATATATATATATATATATATATATATATATATATATATATATATATATATATATATATATATATTTTTTTTTTTTTTTTTTTTTTTTTTATACTTTGTCGCTGTCTCCCGCGTTTGCGAGGTAGCGCAAGGAAACAGACGAAAGAAATGGCCCAACCCCCCCCCCCCCACATACACATGTACATACACACGTCCACACACGCAAATATACATACCTACACAGCTTTCCATGGTTTACCCCAGACGCTTCACATGCCTTGATTCAATCCACTGACAGCACGTCAACCCCTGTATACCACATGACTCCAATTCACTCTATTCCTTGCCCTCCTTTCACCCTCCTGCATGTTCAGGCCCCGATCACACAAAATCTTTTTCACTCCATCTTTCCACCTCCAATTTGGTCTCCCTCTTCTCCTCGTTCCCTCCACCTCCGACACATATATCCTCTTGGTCAATCTCTCCTCACTCATTCTCTCCATGTGCCCAAACCATTTCAAAACACCCTCTTCTGCTCTCTCAACCACGCTCTTTTTATTTCCACACATCTCTCTTACCCTTACGTTACTTACTCGATCAAACCACCTCACACCACACATTGTCCTCAAACATCTCATTTCCAGCACATCCATCCTCCTGCGCACATCTCTATCCATAGCCCACGCCTCGCAACCATACAACATTGTTGGAACCACTATTCCCTCAAACATACCCATTTTCGCTTTCCGAGATAATGTTCTCGACTTCCACACATTTTTCAAGGCTCCCAAATTTTCGCCCCCTCCCCCACCCTATGATCCACTTCCGCTTCCATGGTTCCATCCGCTGACAGATCCACTCCCAGATATCTAAAACACTTCACTTCCTCCAGTTTTTCTCCATTCAAACTCACCTCCCAATTGACTTGGCCCTCACCCCTACTGTACCTAATAACCTTGCTCTTATTCACATTTACTCTCAACTTTCTTCTTCCACACACTTTACCAAACTCAGTCACCAGCTTCTGCAGTTTCTCACATGAATCAGCCACCAGCGCTGTATCATCAGCGAACAACAACTGACTCACTTCCCAAGCTCTCTCATCCCCAACAGACTTCATACTTGCCCCTCTTTCCAGGACTCTTGCATTTACCTCCCTTACAACCCCATCCATAAACAAATTAAACAACCATGGAGACATCACACACCCCTGCCGCAAACCTACATTCACTGAGAACCAATCACTTTCCTCTCTTCCTACACGTACACATGCCTTACATCCTCGATAAAAACTTTTCACTGCTTCTAACAACTTGCCTCCCACACCATACATTCTTAATACCTTCCACAGAGCATCTCTATCAACTCTATCATATGCCTTCTCCAGATCCATAAATGCTACATACAAATCCATTTGCTTTTCTAAGTATTTCTCACATACATTCTTCAAAGCAAACACCTGATCCACACATCCTCTACCACTTCTGAAACCGCACTGCTCTTCCCCAATCTGATGCTCTGTACATGCCTTCACCCTCTCGATCAATACCCTCCCATATAATTTACCAGGAATACTCAACAAACTTATACCTCTGTAATTTGAGCACTCACTCTTATCCCCTTTGCCTTTGTACATATATATATATATATATATATATATATATATATATATATATATATATATATATATATATATATATATATATATATATATATATATATATATATATAAATGGAAATGGTGAAGAGCTTGTAGATTTATGTGCTGAAAAAGGACTGATGATTGGGAATACCTGGTTTAAAAAGCGAGATATACATAAATATACTTATGTAAGTAGGAGAGATGGCCAGAGAGCGTTATTGGATTACGTGTTAATTGACAGGCGTGCGAAAGAGAGACTTTTGGATGTTAATGTGCTGAGAGGTGCAACTGGAGGGATGTCTGATCATTATCTTGTGGAGGCTAAGGTGAAGATTAGTATGGGTTTTCAGAAAAGAGGAGTGAATGTTGGGGTGAAGAAGGTGGTGAGAGTAAGTGAGCTTGGGAAGGAGACCTGTGTGGGGAAGTACCAGGAGAGACTGTGTACAGAATGGAAAAAGGTGAGAACAATGGAAGTAAGGGGAGTCGGGGAGGAATGGGATGTATTTAGGGAATCAGTGATGGATTGCGCAAAAGATGCTTGTGGCATGAGAAGAGTGGGAGGTGGGCTGTTTAGAAAGGGTAGTGAGTGGTGGGATGAAGAAGTAAGAGTATTAGTGAAAGAGAAGAGAGAGGCATTTGGACGATTTTTGCAGGGAAAAAATGCAATTGAGTGGGAGAAGTATAAAAGAAAGAGACAGGAGGTCAAGAGAAAGGTGCAAGAGGTGAAAAAAAGGGCAAATGAGAGTTGGGGTGAGAGACTATCAGTAAATTTTAGGGAGAATAAAAAGATGTTCTGGAAGGAGGTAAATAGGGTGCGTAAGACAAGGGAGCAAATGGGAACTTCAGTGAAGGGCGTAAATGGGGAGGTGATAACAAGTAGCGGTGATGTGAGAAGGAGATGGAATGAGTATTTTGAAGGTTTGTTAAATGTGTCTGATGACAGAGTGGCAGATATAGGGTGTTTTGGTCGAGGTGGTGTGCAAAGTGAGAGGGTTAGGGAAAATGATTTGATAAACAGAGAAGAGGTAGTAAAAGCTTTGCGGAAGATGAAAGCCGGCAAGGCAGCAGGTTTGGATGGTATTGCAGTGGAATTTATTAAGAAAGGGGGTGACTGTATTGTTGACTGGTTGGTAAGGTTATTTAATGTATGTATGACTCATGGTGAGGTGCCTGAGGATTGGCGGAATGCGTGCATAGTGCCATTGTACAAAGGCAAAGGGGATAAGAGTGAGTGCTCAAATTACAGAGGTATAAGTTTGTTGAGTATTCCTGGTAAATTATATGGGAGGGTATTGATTGAGAGGGTGAAGGCATGTACAGAGCATCAGATTGGGGAAGAGCAGTGCGGTTTCAGAAGTGGTAGAGGATGTGTGGATCAGGTGTTTGCTTTGAAGAATGTATGTGAGAAATACTTAGAAAAGCAAATGGATTTGTATGTAGCATTTATGGATCTGGAGAAGGCATATGATAGAGTTGATAGAGATGCTCTGTGGAAGGTATTAAGAATATATGGTGTGGGAGGCAAGTTGTTAGAAGCAGTGAAAAGTTTTTATCGAGGATGTAAGGCATGTGTACGTGTAGGAAGAGAGGAAAGTGATTGGTTCTCAGTGAATGTAGGTTTGCGGCAGGGGTGTGTGATGTCTCCATGGTTGTTTAATTTGTTTATGGATGGGGTTGTAAAGGAGGTAAATGCAAGAGTCCTGGAAAGAGGGGCAAGTATGAAGTCTGTTGGGGATGAGAGAGCTTGGGAAGTGAGTCAATTGTTGTTCGCTGATGATACAGCGCTGGTGGCTGATTCATGTGAGAAACTGCAGAAGCTGGTGACTGAGTTTGGTAAAGTGTGTGGAAGAAGAAAGTTGAGAGTAAATGTGAATAAGAGCAAGGTTATTAGGTACAGTAGGGGTGAGGGTCAAGTCAATTGGGAGGTGAGTTTGAATGGAGAAAAACTGGAGGAAGTGAAGTGTTTTAGATATCTGGGAGTGGATCTGTCAGCGGATGGAACCATGGAAGCGGAAGTGGATCATAGGGTGGGGGAGGGGGCGAAAATTTTAGGAGCCTTGAAAAATGTGTGGAAGTCGAGAACATTATCTCGGAAAGCAAAAATGGGTATGTTTGAGGGAATAGTGGTTCCAACAATGCTGTATGGTTGCGAGGCGTGGGCTATGGATAGAGATGTGCGCAGGAGGATGGATGTGCTGGAAATGAGATGTTTGAGGACAATGTGTGGTGTGAGGTGGTTTGATCGAGTAAGTAACGTAAGGGTAAGAGAGATGTGTGGAAATAAAAAGAGCGTGGTCGAGAGAGCAGAAGAGGGTGTTTTGAAATGGTTTGGGCACATGGAGAGAATGAGTGAGGAGAGATTGACCAAGAGGATATATGTGTCGGAGGTGGAGGGAACGAGGAGAAGAGGGAGACCAAATTGGAGGTGGAAAGATGGAGTGAAAAAGATTTTGTGTGATCGGGGCCTGAACATGCAGGAGGGTGAAAGGAGGGCAAGAAATAGAGTGAATTGGAGTCATGTGGTATACAGGGGTTGACGTGCTGTCAGTGGATTGAAGCAAGGCATGTGAAGCGTCTGGGGTAAACCATGGAAAGCTGTGTAGGTATGTATATTTGCGTGTCTGGACGTGTGTATGTACATGTGTATGGGGGGGGGGGGTTGGGCCATTTCTTTCGTCTGTTTCCTTGCGCTACCTCGCAAACGCGGGAGAAAGCGACAAAGTATAAAAAAAAAAAAAAAAAAAAAAAAAAAAAAAAAATATATATATATATATATATATATATATATATATATATATGCTTTCTAACATGTTTCATGAGCTCCTCTTCGCCAACGGAACTACCTTGGCCCACCAGTGATGCTACTACGTTTGTGAATCAAGAACCATTGCAACACAAACCTCGCCAGGTGGTAGAGTGTCCCGCAGTGTATCGAGACAGACTTCCCCAGAACTTTTTTTAAAGGGGAAGTAAATGTTTATAGTTGTGTTACTGGAGTGATAGTTTTCATACATGGTGCTTTGACAAGAAAATAGTGAAATTGGAAAAAATGTAGCTTAGACATTGAAGCTTATTGATACAGTGGTTAAATTAATGAGAACTACTATTGACGTTTGTGTAAATAAATTAAACATTTCCTTTCCATAGCCAGAGGTTGAACCATTATGTGACATTCATTTTTTCATTTCATTTCAAGCTAGAAGTTTCAGTTTTCTAAATTGTTTCTTACATTTTTTACATGTATATATATGTATGTGTGTGTGTGTGTATATGTGCGTGTGTGTGTGTATGTGTGTGTATGTGTATATATATATGTATATTATCCCTGGGGATAGGGGTGAAAGAATACTTCCTACGCATTCCTCGCGTGTCGTAGAAAGCGAATAGAGGGGACGGGAGCGGGGGGCCAGAAATCCTCCCCTCCTTGTATTTTTTTTTTTTAACTTTCTAAAATGGGAAACAGAAGAAGGAGTCACGCGGGGAGTGCTCATCCTCCTCGAAGGCTCAGATTGGGGTGCCTAAATGTGTGTGGATGTAACCAAGATGTGAAAAAAGGAGAGATAGGTAGTATGTTTGAGGAAAGGAACCTGGATGTTTTGGCTCTGAGTGAAACGAAGCTCAAGGGTAAAGGGGAAGAGTGGTTTGGGAATGTCTTGGGAGTAAAGTCAGGGGTTAGTGAGAGGACAAGAGCAAGGGAAGGAGTAGCAGTACTCCTGAAACAGTAGTTGTGGAAGTATGTGATAGAATGTAAGAAAGTAAATTCTCGATTAATATGGGTAAAACTGAAAGTTGATGGAGAGAGATGGGTGATTATTGGTGCATATGCACCTGGGCATGAGAAGAAAGATCATGAGAGGCAAGTGTTTTGGGAGCAGCTGAATGAGTGTGTTAGTGTTTTTGATGCACGAGACCGGGTTATAGTGTTGGGTGATTTGAATGCAAAGGTGAGTAATGTGGCAGTTGAGGGAATAATTGGTATACATGGGGTGTTCAGTGTTGTAAATGGAAATGGTGAAGAGCTTGTAGATTTATGTGCTGAAAAAGGACTGATGATTGGGAATACCTGGTTTAAAAAGCGAGATATACATAAGTATACTTATGTAATTAGGAGAGATGGCCAGAGAGCGTTATTGGATTACGTGTTAATTGACAGGCGCGCGAAAGATAGACTTTTGGATGTTAATGTGCTGAGAGGTGCAACTGGAGGGATGTCTGATCATTATCTTGTGGAGGCTAAGGTGAGGATTTGTATGGGTTTTCAGAAAAGAAGAGTGAATGTTGGGGTGAAGAGGGTGGTGAGAGTAAGTGAGCTTGGGAAGGAGACTTGTGTGAGGAAGTACCAGGAGAGACTGAGTACAGAATGGAAAAAAGGTGAGAACAATGGAAGTAAGGGGAGTGGGGGAGGAATGGGATGTATTTAGGGAATCAGTGATGGATTGCGCAAAAGATGCTTGTGGCATGAGAAGAGTGGGAGGTGGGTTGATTAGAAAGGGTAGTGAGTGGTGGGATGAAGAAGTAAGAGTATTAGTGAAAGAGAAGAGAGAGGCATTTGGACGATTTTTGCAGGGAAAAAATGAAATTGAGTGTTAGACGTATAAAAGAAAAAGACAGGAGGTCAAGAGAAAGGTGCAAAAGGTGAAAAAAAAGGGCAAATGAGAGTTGGGGTGAGAGAGTATCATTAAATTTTAGGGAGAATAAAAAGATGTTCTGGAAGGAGGTAAATAAAGTGCGTAAGACAAGGGAGCAAATGGGAACATCAGTGAAAGGCGCAAATGGGGAGGTGATAACAAGTAGTGGTGATGTGAGAAGGAGATGGAGTAAGTATTTTGAAGGTTTGTTGAATGTGTTTGATGATAGAGTGGCAGATATAGGGTGTTTTGGTCGAGGTGGTGTGCAAAGTGCGAGGGTTAGGGAAAATGAGTTGGTAAACAGAGAAGAGGTAGTAAAAGCTTTGCGAAAGATGAAAGCCGGCAAGGCAGCAGGTTTGGATGGTATTGCAGTGGAATTTATTAAAAAAGGGGGTGACTGTATTGTTGACTGGTTGGTAAGGTTCTTTAATGTATGTATGACTCATGGTGAGGTGCCTGAGGATTGGCGGAATGCGTGCATAGTGCCATTGTACAAAGGCAAAGGGGATAAGAGTGAGTGCTCAAATTACAGAGGTATAAGTTTGTCGAGTATTCCTGGCAAATTATATGGGAGGGTATTGATCGAGAGGGTGAAGGCATGTATAGAGCATCAGATTGGGGAAGAGCAGTGTGGTTTCAGAAGTGGTAGAGGATGTGTGGATCAGGTGTTTGCTTTGAAGAATGTATGTGAGAAATACTTAGAAAAGCAAATGGATTTGTATGTAGCATTTATGGATCTGGAGAAGGCATATGATAGAGTTGATAGAGATGCTCTGTGGAAGGTATTAAGAATATATGGTGTGGGAGGCAAGTTGTTAGAAGCAGTGAAAAGTTTTTATCGAGGATGTAAGGCATGTGTACGTGTAGGAAGAGAGGAAAGTGATTGGTTCTCAGTGAATGTAGGTTTGCGGCAGGGGTGTGTGATGTCTCCATGGTTTTTTAATTTGTTTATGGATGGGGTTGTTAGGGAGGTGAATGCAAGAGTTTTGGAAAGAGGGGCAAGTATGAAGTCTGTTGGGGATGAGAGAGCTTGGGAAGTGAGTCAGTTGTTGTTCGCTGATGATACAGCGCTGGTGGCTGATTCATGTGAGAAACTGCAGAAGCTGGTGACTGAGTTTGGTAAAGTGTGCGAAAGAAGAAAGTTAAGAGTAAATGTGAATAAGAGCAAGGTTATTAGGTACAGTAGGGTTGAGGGTCAAGTCAATTGGGAGGTGAGTTTGAATGGAGAAAAACTGGAGGAAGTGAAGTGTTTTAGATATCTGGGAGTGGATCTGGCAGCGGATGGAACTATGGAAGCGGAAGTGGATCATAGGGTGGGGGAGGTGGCGAAAATTATGGGAGGCTTGAAGAATGTGTGGAAGTCGAGAACATTATCTCGGAAAGCAAAAATGGGTATGTTTGAAGGAATAGTGGTTCCAACAATGTTGTATGGTTGCGAGGCGTGGACTATGTATAGAGTTATGCGCAGGAGGATGGATGTGCTGGAAATGAGATGTTTCAGGACAATGTGTGGTGTGAGGTGGTTTGATCGAGTGAGTAACGTAAGGGTAAGAGAGATGTGTGGAAATAAAAAGAGCGTGGTTGAGAGAGCAAAAGATGGTGTTTTGAAATGGTTTGGTCACATGGAGAGAATGAGTGACGAAAGATTGACCAAGAGGATATATGTGTCGGAGGTGGAGGGAACGAGGAGAAGAGGGAGACCAAATTGGAGGTGGAAAGATGGAGTGAAAAAGATTTTGTGTGATCGGGGCCTGAACATGCAGGAGGGTGAAAGGAGGGCAAAGAATAGAGTGAATTGGAACGATGTGGTATACCGGGGTTGACGTCCTGTCAGTGGATTGAATCAAGGCATGTGTATGGGTGTGGGTTGGACCATTTCTTTCGTCTGTTTCCTTGCGCTACCTCGCAAACGCGGGAGACAGCGACAAAGCAAAAAAAAAAAAAATATATATATATATGTAAGGGAAGAAGTAGCAATACTCTTGAAACAGGAGTTGTGGGAGTATGTGATAGAATGTAAGAAAGTAAATTCTCGATTGATATGTGTAAAACTGAAAGTTGATGGAGAGAGGTGGGTGATTACTGGTGCATATTCACCTGGGCATGAGAAGAAAGATCATGACAGGCAAGTGTTTTGGGAGCAGCTGAATGAGTGTGTTAGTGGTTTTGATGCACGAGACCGGGTTATAGTGATGGGTGATTTGAATGCAAAGGTGAGTAATGTGGCAGTTGAGGGAATAACTGGTATACATGGGGTGTTCAGTGTTGTAAATGGAAATGGTGAAGAGCTTGTAGATTTATGTGCTGAAAAAGGACTGATGATTGGGAATACCTGGTTTAAAAAGCGAGATATACATAAGTATACTTATGTAAGTAGGAGAGATGGCCAGAGAGCTTTATTGGATTACGTGTTAATTGACAGGCGTGCGAAAGAGAGACTTTTGGATGTTAATGTGCTGAGAGGTGCAACTGGAGGGATGTCTGATCATTATCTTGTGGAGGCTAAGGTGAAGATTTGTATGGGTTTTCAGAAAAGAAGAGTGAATGTTGGGGTGAAGAGGGTGGTGAGAGTAAGTGAGCTTGGGAAGGAGACCTGTGTGAGGAAGTTCCAGGAGAGACTGAGTACAGAATGGAAAAAGGTGAGAACAATGGAAGTAAGGGGAGTGGGGGAGGAATGGGATGTATTTAGGGAATCAGTGATGGATTGCGCAAAAGATGCTTGTGGCATGAGAAGAGTGGGAGGTGGGTTTTGTTAGAAAGGGTAGTGAGTGGTGGGATGAAGAAGTAAGAGTATTAGTGAAAGAGAAGAGAGAGGCATTTGGACGATTTTTGCAGGGAAAAAATGTAATTGAGTGGGAGATGTATAAAAGAAAGAGACAGGAGGTCAAGAAAAAGGTGCAAGAGGTGAAAAAAAGGGCAAATGAGAGTTGGGGTGAGAGAGTATCATTAAATTTTAGGGAGAATAAAAAGATGTTCTGGAAGGAGGTAAATAAAGTGCGTAAGACAAGGGAGCAAATGGGAACTTCAGTGAAGGGCGCAAATTGGGAGGTGATAACAAGTAGTGGTGATGTGAGAAGGAGATGGAGTGAGTATTTTGAAGGTCTGTTGAATGTGTTTGATGATAGAGTGGCAGATATAGGGTGTTTTGGTCGAGGTGGTGTGCAAAGTGAGAGGGTTAGGGAAAATGATTTGGTAAAAAGAGAAGAGGTAGTGAAAGCTTTGCGGAAGATGAAAGCCGGCAAGGCAGCAGGTTTGGATGGTATTGCAGTGGAATTTATTAAAAAAGGGGGTGACTGTATTGTTGACTGGTTGGTAAGGTTATTTAATGTATGTATGACTCATGGTGAGGTGCCTGAGGATTGGCGGAATGCGTGCATAGTGCCATTGTACAAAGGCAAAGGGGATAAGAGTGAGTTCTCAAATTACAGAGGTATAAGTTTGTTGAGTATTCCTGGTAAATTATATGGGAGGGTATTGATTGAGAGGGTGAAGGCATGTACAGAGCATCAGATTGGGGAAGAGCAGTGTGGTTTCAGAAGTGGTAGAGGATGTGTAGATCAGGTGTTTGCTTTGAAGAATGTATGTGAGAAATACTTAGAAAAGCAAATGGATTTGTATGTAGCATTTATGGATCTGGAGAAGGCATATGATAGAGTTGATAGAGATGCTCTGTGGAAGGTATTAAGAATATATGGTGTGGGAGGAAAGTTGTTAGAAGCAGTGAAAAGTTTTTATCGAGGATGTAAGGCATGTGTACGTGTAGGAAGAGAGGAAAGTGATTGGTTCTCAGTGAATGTAGGTTTGCGGCAGGGGTGTGTGATGTCTCCATGGTTGTTTAATTTGTTTATGGATGGGGTTGTTAGGGAGGTAAATGCAAGAGTTTTGGAAAGAGGGGCAAGTATGAAGTCTGTTGGGGATGAGAGAGCTTGGGAAGTGAGTCAGTTGTTGTTCGCTGATGATACAGCGCTGGTGGCTGATTCATGTGAGAAACTGCAGAAGCTGGTGACTGAGTTTGGTAAAGTGTGTGGAAGAAGAAAGTTAAGAGTAAATGTGAATAAGAGCAAGGTTATTAGGTACAGTAGGGTTGAGGGTCAAGTCAATTGGGAGGTGAGTTTGAATGGAGAAAAACTGGAGGAAGTGAAGTGTTTTAGATATCTGGGAGTGGATCTGGCAGCGGATGGAACCATGGAAGCGGAAGTGGATCATAGGGTGGGGGAGGGGGCGAAAATTCTGGGGGCCTTGAAGAATTTGTGGAAGTCGAGAACATTATCTCGGAAAGCAAAAATGGGTATGTTTGAAGGAATAGTGGTTCCAACAATGTTGTATGGTTGCGAGGCGTGGGCTATGGATAGAGTTGTGCGCAGGAGGATGGATGTGCTGGAAATGAGATGTTTGAGGACAATGTGTGGTGTGAGGTGGTTTGATCGAGTGAGTAACGTAAGGGTAAGAGAGATGTGTGGAAATAAAAAGAGCGTGGTTGAGAGAGCAGAAGAGGGTGTTTTGAAGTGGTTTGGGCACATGGAGAGAATGAGTGAGGAAAGATTGACCAAGAGGATATATGTGTCGGAGGTGGAGGGAACGAGGAGAAGAGGGAGACCAAATTGGAGGTGGAAAGATGGAGTGAAAAAGATTTTGTGTGATCGGGGCCTGAACATGCAGGAGGGTGAAAGGAGGGCAAGGAATAGAGTGAATTGGAGCGATGTGGTATAACGGGTTGACGTGCTGTCAGTGGATTGAATCAAGGTATGTGAAGTGTCTGGGGTAAACCATGGAAAGCTGTGTAGGTATGTATATTTGCGTGTGTGGACATATGTATATACATGTGTATGGGGGTGGGGGTTGGGCCATTTCTTTCGTCTGTTTCCTTGCGCTACCTCGCAAACGCGGGAGACCCCGACAAAGTATAATAAAATAAAATATATATATATATATATATATATATATATATATATATATATATATATATATATATATATATATATATATATATATATATATATATATATATATATATATATATACCTCGCCTTAGGGGGCTATTTCATATGTGGCGGGGTGTCAATTAAAATGAATGAAGGCAGCAAGTATGAATATATACATGTGTATATATGTATATGTCTGTATGTATATGTAAGTATGCGTTGAAATTTGCTTGTATGTATATGTGCGTGTGTGGCAGTTTATGTATATACATGTGTATGTGGGTGTGTTGGGCCCTTCCTCGTCAGTATCCTTGCACTACCTTGCAAATGCGGGAGACGGCGATTAAAGACAACAAATAGATATAAATGTAATATATATTTAGAATTGTTTCCCAATTATTATGACGTGACTGTTTGAAAGGTGCACTTTTTTATGGCTTTCAGAGCTCTCTTGCCTATTTTATATTGTTCTGTTTTCACTTCTTTACCTTCTTTACAGTTGAAATATATGATTAAATGCTTGGCTTCGACGAGGACTTTTCTTTGCGACTAGCGTCTTTGACTTGAAAAGTAAAGAAAAGTAAGAGAAAGGAATAATGAAAAGGAGGGATAGGTGGAAAAAATAAGCCATTAATCACGTCCAACTAAATCTATGATTTTCCTGGTGTAACCTGGCTAACGTACTATTATCATGTGAGACACCTCCCTTACCTTAGGTGACCCATTAGCGCAAGAGTTACCGCCTCCACTTTGGGTAACCTATTACCGTGGATATTTACATAACCTCTCACAGTTCCCCTCCATAAGGTAGAAGGAGGGTCTAGGGGGTTTATGGTACTCTCGCATTTCCTGTCCTTGGGGTGTCAGGAGGGGCCAGGGAGTTACCGTTTCCTGTCGTAGTTTGCGTCCACGGGGTGGCATGAAGGGTTAGGCAGTTACGGCAACCCTTCACTGTTTTCGTTCATAGGTGGCAAGAGGTGTTAGGGAGATGGCGCCACTATTCCTCACGGGTTCCGTCCACAGGGTTGTAGAAAGGGCTAGAGAGATACCATTACCCTCAGAATTACCGTTCAGAGGTGACAAGAAATACTTAGTTTCCAACAAGGTTACTCCTTCCGCCAGGGGTAAAACTGTTACATCAACCAACATCATTTTCGTTAGAACCTCAAGCAACTTCAACTGATTGTAGAACCCAGGCTTTTGGAGGGCTTATGGCCCTCTTTATCATTCCTCAGTTCTCCGCCAGGACTAGCTCCAACACTGTTTATGGCCTTCTTGTTCCTACCTCACTTCTCCTCCAACACCACCTTTCTTCAGTAAGTTTATGGCCTTCGTGTCTCTCCCTCACTGTACCAGCAACACCTTCCTTCAGCACTGCTTATGGTCCCTCTAGTTACAGCATTACTTCTCCACCAACACAACCTCCCTCCAGCACTGTTTACGGCCTTCTTGTTCCACCCTCACTTCTCCACTAGTACTATTTCCCTCCAACCCTGTATATGGTCTTCTTGTTCCTCCCTCACTTCTCCACCAATACTATTTCCCACCAACATTGTTTATGGCTTTCTTGTTCCTCCCTTACTTCAACAGCACCAGTTCCGTCCAAAACTGTTAATGGCTTTCTTGATCATCCCTAACTTCTCCACTAGCACCAACTCCTTCAAACATTGTCTATGGCCTTCCTGTCCCTCCCTCACTTCTCCACCAGCACTAGTTCCCTTCAATGTTTAAGTCTCTCTTGTTCCTCATTTACTTTTCCACTAGCTCTAGTTCCCTCCAGCACTGTTTAAAGATTTCTTGATCCGCTCTCACTTCTCCACCAATAGTTAACATTGTTTATGGCATTCTTGCTCCCCCGTCACTTCTCCACCACCACTAGTTCCCTCTAACAATATTTATGGCCTTCATGTGCCTTCCTCATTTCTCCACCAGCACCACCTCCAACACTGTTTATGGCCTTCCTATCCCTGTCTAACTTTTCCACCAACTCTTCTATAAGGGTTGCTTCACCTCTGGCTCTATTCAGTGCTATTTTGTGTGGGTTTGTTGATCACTGGCTCGCTCCGACACTATTTTCTGTGACTCTCTCCTCCAGCACCACCCACTCCACTCCCTCAAACACTGTTTATGGCCATCTCGATCCTCCCTTACTTCTCGAACACTGGCTCCTAACACTATTTCATGTGAGTTCCTCAAACACTTCTTTCCTCCAGCAATGTTTCATGTTAGCTTCCCTACCACTAACTGTCTCCAGCATGTTATGTGTAGCTTCTCCACCACTGGCTTCTTCCAACACCAATTTAGGTGCTCATCATCACAACTGGGTTCCTTCCAAACTGTCTCGTGTTGGTTTCTGCAGCACTCATCTTTTCTGTCATTGTCTGAACGTGGGATATTCTACTACTTGATTCCGGTGGGCTCTGCAAATACTGGCCACTTCTAAGAAATTTCTTTTAAATGGACTTCTTCAACATAAGTTTCCTTCAACACTCTTTTATGTGGGGTTCTCTGACACAAATCCATTGGAAATTCTCCATCTGTAGCACTATCCAGGATTGTTCAATGTAAGACTGTCCAACATTTTCTTCCATCTCCACATTTGGACGGATTCCTTACCACCTCAAACATTACTCCAGGATTTTCGTTTTCTTTTATCCACTGTGCCTTTCAAACACCTTTTTATACGGACCTCTCTGTCACCAGTTCTTTCCAACAGTTTTAGATAGACCTTTTTTAAACTTGCTTTTTTCAGTACTGTTTAAGCAGGCTCTTTTCTCAACTAACTTTCTGCTGTGTCCAAAATATCAGGCGTAGCTGAGGAACTTGAACATCAGCTAATTCATTAAGCTGGAAAACTCGACACCAAAGACAAAATTCTAATTGGTGATTCCCCAGCTTTTAAGGTGTAAGTGCAGAGATGTGTCCTGGAGACACTCAGTTGTCATGGAATATGAGAATGTAGCATCTATTGCCGCTGGAGAGACCAAGTAGCTCTGCCTGGGAAGGGTAATCACACCAGAAAAGTCGTGTTGGAATGAGACAATACACACGGTAATGGCTCCAGGATAATGAACATAGAGGTTAATTGCCTCCGGAATTACCAAGGACGGTAGTTAGTATCTCCTTAAAAATATTATATTTGTAGATGATTGTTTTGCTTAACAAGGAACGCTGGCGCTCAACAAACTCGAGAGGGAGATACAGAGGGATCTGTTGCTCCCGGTGAGAGGCTGTCTTGTTTCAGGAGGCCATTTGCTTTAAACAGCTGCTTATACCTAGTGAGAGTGAAGGTGGGTCGCAGAAATACCCTTAACATTTGAAGAGGTGTTAAAGAGTCTTCGGTTGATAGAAGAAGCTTGACGTCAAGCGCCCAAAGGTCTTGGCTGTTGAGACGTAAGGCCTATACACTCAGCCAATCTTAAGCAGCACCAGCAGCAGTAGGTCCTTGCTGATATCAGCACCATGGCATCTCAAAAATACCTGCGAAGGATTTCGAAAAGTAGAGTATTCAAGAAGATTTTCTTTCTTCTTGATTATTGATAGGTTCAATATTTCTATATTCCAGTGAAAATATATAATACGCATTTTCATAATAACGAAAAAAAGGTCATTTGATTCCCGTGACCTGATATCATGTCTTCATGATATATGAGAACAAGGTATTTATCTGAAAAAATGTCTAGTCATAAATCATAAAGTTCCTACTGGCTAGAATGTTCCAAGAAACACTGATTCTAAAATTGAAAATATAGGAAGAAAATTGGAACTCCGTCACCAGTACTTGCAAGACCTTAGAAGTCGGAGGTGGGCCACTTTACCTCGCATCACATGGATCAGCGGTAAAGCATGACACTGAAAATGCAAGTTTTCTCCAGGTACCATAAAGGAGACGATTGTAAGAAATATGTACCAAACTCTGTTAGGAACTAATGTCCGGGCCAGGCCGCCCTACCATCTGATCAGACCAGGAAAACACACCAGAAATATTATTACTGCTTGAACAGCAAATGGCTTCCGTCTGCTCCCACCAGGACAGTAATTTCAAGAACTTTCTTCTCTTTTCAGTATTAGGTAAACAACAGTGTTTATTGGTGATGGCCATACTCGCTTAACTCATGGATATTTCTGAAAACATTTACTTCTACCTCTCCCCGCTGCACTCCTAGGTTGACTTGTAGGGTCAAAAGATCATGATCCTTAGTTTTTAAATCCTTGAGAACAGACATTACGACCCATGAAGCGTAACAGGACGACTCCGGGAGTAATGTTCCGTCAAATCGCATTACCAATAAAGATTAGAACACACTACGTTGCTTAGAGATAGCACAGTCGTGCTCACTGGGGTAAACGCAGGTAATCTGCATTTGCTGAGCTCAGGACAAACACACACACACACACACACACACACACACACACACACACACACACACACATACACACACACACACCACACACACACACACACACACACACACACACACACACACACACACACATACACACACACATAGATATCTATTTTCTTGTGAGTTCACGGGGAAAATGAAACACGATAAATACTCAAGGGCGCCTTCGTGTAATAATCACATCATCAGAGGAGATACAAAAAAGAAATATATATCAATTGATATACATAGCAGAGGCGTAGTTAGGACGCCATTGTTAAACGTCAACACTTATGTATTTCAATTCATTGGAGATAATTATGCTCAAAAATATGGTATGGCAATGAGTAACTCTCTTTCACGTTTATTAGGAAATTTTTATATGGAATTTTTTCAACAAAATTACTAAAGGATATCATACATTCGAATGCAATTTGGTTTAGGTATGTAAATGATGTTCTTTGTGTTTGGTCAACAAATGAAAATTTACAAATATTTTTCCCCTTACTTAACAATTTAGTACCTTCCATCAAATTTGCTGTAGAAAATGAGAATAATGATATGTTACCACTTTTAGATGGCATGATCCATAAGCAAGGAAACAAGTTTAAGTTTAGCATATACAAAAAAAAAAACAACCAATTTATTCTCATATATCCATTATTACTCATCTCAACATGGCAGATTTAGATTATCATCATTTCAATCTAAGTTCCTTGGGCATTACGTATTTGCAGTCCAGAGTATATTGATGATGAGTTTGAGAAGAAATATCATATTGGATGAAACTTAAAGTACCCTAGATCTTTCATTGGTAAATCCCTTAAGCTATAAAAGAAATCATTTTATAGAGTTGAGTCAACCCCCTCCCCCAACCCACAACCCCCTATTGGCACAAAGAATATTTTAGTTTTCCTTTTTGATAATAATCTTACATTACTTCCCATGTTCCTTAAATCCTTTATTGTAAATGTTGCCTTCAGCAACAATAATACCATAAAGAATATCTTAATCAGGAATTAAGCAGAAAATTCTCGTGGGTGCATCTATAAAGTGCCATGTAGAAATTGTGATAAGTTTCATGTTCGGCAGAATAGGAAGGAGCTTTCTGTTGGACTTAAACAACATGAATAAAATTTAAAAAAGGGACAAGAATCAACCCCCTCCCCCAACCCACAACCCCCTATTGGCACAAAGAATATTTTAGTTTTCCTTTTTGATAATAATCTTACATTACTTCCCATGTTCCTTAAATCCTTTATTGTAAATGTTGCCTTCAGCAACAATAATACCATAAAGAATATCTTAATCAGGAATTAAGCAGAAAATTCTCGTGGGTGCATCTATAAAGTGCCATGTAGAAATTGTGATAAGTTTTATGTTCGGCAGAATAGGAAGGAGCTTTCTGTTGGACTTAAACAACATGAATAAAATTTAAAAAAGGGACAAGAATCTAACGCCTTGTTTAATCACGTTAAAAACTATGATTATTGCATTGACTGCAGAAATGCCATCTCAGTTATAACTCTAACTCGCGAGAAATATCACTGAATCTTGTATCATCATATACGCAAATGGGGAGGTGATAACAAGTAGTGGTGATGTGAGAGGAGATGGAGTGAGTATTTTGAAGGTTTGTTGAATGTGTTTGATGATAGAGTGGCAGATATAGGGTGTTTTGGTCGAGGTGGTGTGCAAAGTGAGAGGGTTAGGGAAAATGATTTGGTAAACAGAGAAGAGGTAGTGAAAGCTTTGCGGAAGATGAAAGCCGGCAAGGCAGCAGGTTTGGATGGTATTGCAGTGGAATTTATTAAAAAAGGGGGGTGACTGTATTGTTGACTGGTTGGTAAGGTTATTTAATGTATGTATGACTCATGGTGAGGTGCCTGAGGATTGGCGGAATGCGTGCATAGTGCCATTGTACAAAGGCAAAGGGGATAAGAGTGAGTGCTCAAATTACAGAGGTATAAGTTTGTTGAGTATTCCTGGTAAATTATATGGGAGGGTATTGATTGAGAGGGTGAAGGCATGTACAGAGCATCAGATTGGGGAAGAGCAGTGTGGTTTCAGAAGTGGTAGAGGATGTGTGGATCAGGTGTTTGCTTTGAAGAATGTATGTGAGAAATACTTAGAAAAGCAAATGGATTTGTATATAGCATTTATGGATCTGGAGAAGGCATATGATAGAGTTGATAGAGATGCTCTGTGGAAGGTATTAAGAATATATGGTGTGGGAGGAAAGTTGTTAGAAGCAGTGAAAAGTTTTTATCGAGGATGTAAGGCATGTGTACATGTAGGAAGAGAGGAAAGTGATTGGTTCTCAGTGAATGTAGGTTTGCGGCAGGGGTGTGTGATGTCTCCATGGTTGTTTAATTTGTTTATGGATGGGGTTGTTAGGGAGGTAAATGCAAGAGTTTTGGAAAGAGGGGCAAGTATGAAGTCTGTTGGGGATGAGAGAGCTTGGGAAGTGAGTCAGTTGTTGTTCGCTGATGATACAGCGCTGGTGGCTGATTCATGTGAGAAACTGCAGAAGCTGGTGACTGAGTTTGGTAAAGTGTGTGGAAGAAGAAAGTTAAGAGTAAATGTGAATAAGAGCAAGGTTATTAGGTACAGTAGGGTTGAGGGTCAAGTCAATTGGGAGGTGAGTTTGAATGGAGAAAAACTGGAGGAAGTGAAGTGTTTTAGATATCTGGGAGTGGATCTGGCAGCGGATGGAACCATGGAAGCGGAAGTGGATCATAGGGTGGGGGAGGGGGCGAAAATTCTGGGAGCCTTGAAGAATGTGTGGAAGTCGAAAACATTATCTCGGAAAGCAAAAATGGGTATGTTTGAAGGAATAGTGGTTCCAACAATGTTGTATGGTTGCGAGGCGTGGGCTATGGATAGAGTTGTGCGCAGGAGGATGGATGTGCTGGAAATGAGATGTTTGAGGACAATGTGTGGTGTGAGGTGGTTTGATCGAGTGAGTAACGTAAGGGTAAGAGAGATGTGTGGAAATAAAAAGAGCGTGGTTGAGAGAGCAGAAGAGGGTGTTTTGAAGTGGTTTGGGTACATGGAGAGGATGAGTGAGGAAAGATTGACCAAGAGGATATATGTGTCGGAGGTGGAGGGAGCAAGGAGAAGAGGGAGACCAAATTGGAGGTGGAAAGATGGAGTGAAAAAGATTTTGTGTGATCGGGGCCTGAACATGCAGGAGGGTGAAAGGAGGGCAAGGAATAGAGTGAATTGGAGCGATGTGGTATACCGGGGTTGACGTGCTGTCAGTGGATTGAATCAAGGCATGTGAAGCGTCTGGGGTAAACCATGGAAAGCTGTGTAGGTATGTATATTTGCGTGTGTGGACGTATGTATATACATGTTTATGGGGGGGGTTTGGGCCATTTCTTTCGTCTGTTTCCTTGCGCTACCTCGCAAACGCGGGAGACAGCGACAAAGTATAAAAAAAAAAAAAAAATATATATATATATATATATATATATATATATATATATATATATATATATATATATATATATATATATATGCGTGTGTGTGTGTGTGTGTGTGTGTGTGTGTGTGTGCTTGTGTGTGTGTGTGTGTGTGTGTTTATGTATATATATATATATATATATATATATATTTTTTTTTTTTTTTAAGCTATTCGCCATTTCCCGCGTTAGGGAGGTAGCGTTAAGAACAGAGGACTGGGCCATTGAGGGAATATCCTCACCTGGCCCCCTTCTCTGTTCCTTCTTTTGGAAAATTAAAAAATATTGAGAGGGGAGGGTCTCCAGCCCCCTGCTCCCTCCCCTTTTAGTCGCCTTCTACGACACGCAGGGAATACGTGGGAAGTATTCTTACTCCCCTATCCCCAGGGAAAATATATATATATATATATATATATATATATATATATATATATATATATATATATATATATATATATATATATATATATATATATATATATATATATATATATATATATATATATATATATATATATATATATATATATATATATATATGTAGTCTGTTCTGGATGAGAGAGCTTGGGAAGTGAGTCAGTTGTTGTTCGCTGATGCTACAGCGATGGGAACAAATAAAGGCAGACAGTATGAATTGTCTACAAGTGTATATATGTATATGACTGTGTGTATATATATAAATGTGTACATTGATATGTATAGGTATGTATATTTGCGTGTGTGGACGTGTATGTATATACATGTGTATATGAGCTGGTTGGGCCATTCTTTCGTGTGTTTCCTTGCGCTACCTCGCTAACGCGGGAGACAGCGACAAAGCAAAATAAATATAAATATAAAAAAAAATATATATATATGTATATATATATTTTTTTTTTTTTTTTTTATACCTCGTCGCTGTCTCCCGCGGTTGCGAGGTAGCGCAAGGAAACAGACGAAAGAAATGGCCCAACCCCCCCATACACATGTACATACACACGTCCACACACGCAAATATATATGCCTACACAGCTTTCCATGGTTTACCCCGGACGCTTCACATGCCTTGATTCAATCCACTGACAGCACGTCAACCCCTGTATACCACATCGCTCCAATTCACTCTATTCCTTGCCCTCCTTTCACCCTCCTGCATGTTCAGGCCCCGATCACACAAAATCCTTTTCACTCCATCTTTCCACCTCCAATTTGGTCTCCCTCTTCTCCTCGTTCCCTCCACCTCCGACACATATATCCTCTTGGTCAATCTTTCCTCACTCATTCTCTCCATGTGCCCAAACCATTTCAAAACACCCTCTTCTGCTCTCTCAACCACGCTCTTTTTATTTCCACACATCTCTCTTACCCTTACGTTACTTACTCGATCAAACCACCTCACACCACACATTGTCCTCAAACATCTCATTTCCAGCACCTCCATCCTCCTGCGCACAACTCTATCCATAGCCCAAGCCTCGCAACCATACAACATTGTTGGAACCACTATTCCCTCAAACATACCCATTTTTGCTTTCCGAGATAATGTTCTCGACTTCCACACATTTTTCAAGGCTCCGAAAATTTTCGCCCCCTCCCCTACCCTATGATCCACTTCCGCTTCCATGGTTCCATCCGCTGACAGATCCACTCCCAGATATCTAAAACACTTCACTTCCTCCAGTTTTTCTCCATTCAAACTCACCTCCCAATTGACTTGACCCTCAACCCTACTGTACCTAATAACCTTGCTCTTATTCACATTTACTCTTAACTTTCTTCTTCCACACACTTTACCAAACTCAGTCACCAGCTTCTGCAGTTTCTCACATGAATCCGCCACCAGCGCTGTATCATCAGCGAACAACAACTGACTCACTTCCCAAGCTCTCTCATCCACAACAGACTTCATACTTGCCCCTCTTTCCAAGACTCTTTCATTTACCTCCCTAACAACCCCATCCATAAACAAATTAAACAACCATGGAGACATCACACACCCCTGCCGCGAACCTACATTCACTGAGAACCAATCACTTTCCTCTCTTCCTACACGTACACATGCCTTACATCCTCGATAAAAACTTTTCACTGCTTCTAACAACTTGCCTCCAACACCATATATTCTTAATACCTTCCACAGAGCATCTCTATCAACTCTATCATATGCCTTCTCCATATCCATAAATGCTACATACAAATCCATTTGCTTTTCTAAGTATTTCTCACATACATTCTTCAAAGCAAACACCTGATCCACACATCCTCTACCACTTCTGAAACCACACTGCTCTTCCCCAATCTGATGCTCTGTACCTGCCTTCACCCTCTCAATCAATACCCTTCCATATAATTTACCAGGAATACTCAACAAACTTATACCTCTGTAATTTGAGCACTCACTCTTATCCCCTTTGCCTTTGTACAATGGCACTATGCACGCATTCCGCCAATCCTCAGGCACCTCACCATGAGTCATACATACATTAAATAACCTTACCAACCAGTCAACAATACAGTCACCCACTTTTTTAATAAATTCCACTGCAATACCATCCAAACCTGCTGCCTTGCCGGCTTTCATCTTCCGCAAAGCTTTTACTACCTCTTCTCTGTTTACCAAATCATTTTCCCTAACCCTCTCACTTTGCACACCACCTCGACCCAAACACCCTATATCTGCCACTCTGTCATCAGACACATTCAACAAACCTTCAAAATACTCATTCCATCTCCTTCTCACATCACCACTACTTGTTATCACCTCCCCATTTACGCTCTTCACTGAAGTTCCCATTTGCTCCCTTGTCTTACGCACCCTATTTACCTCCTTACAGTACATCTTTTTATTCTCCCTAAAATTTACTGATAGTCTCTCACCCCAACTCTCATTTGCCCTTTTTTTCACCTCTTGCACCTTTCTCTTGACCTCCTGTCTCTTTCTTTTATACTTCTCCCACTCAATTGCATTTTTTCCCTGCAAAAATCGTCCAAATGCCTCTCTCTTCTCTTTCACTAATACTCTTACTTCTTCATCCCACCACTCACTACCCTTTCTAACAAACCCACCTCCCACTCTTCTCATGCCACAAGCATCTTTCGCGCAATCCATCACTGATTCCCTAAATACATCACATTCCTCCCCCACTCCCCTTACTTCCATTGTTCTCACCTTTTTCCATTCTGTACACAGTCTCTCCTGATACTTCCTCACACAGGTCTCCTTCCCAAGCTCACTTACTCTCACCACCTTCTTCACCCCAACATTCACTCTTCTTTTCTGAAAACCCATACTAATCTTCACTTTAGCCTCCACAAGATAATGATCAGACATCCCTCCAGTTGCACCTCTCACCACACATTGACATCCAAAAGTCTCTCTTTCGCACGCCTGTCAATTAACACGTAATCCAATAACGCTCTCTGGCCATCTCTCCTACTTACATAAGTATACTTATGTATATCTCGCTTTTTAAACCAGGTATTCCCAATCATCAGTCCTTTTTCAGCACATAAATCTACAAGCTCCTCACCATTTCCATTTACAACACTGAACACCCCATGCACACCAATTATTCCCTCAACTGCCACATTACTCACCTTTGCATTCAAATCACCCATCACTATAACCCGGTCTCGTGCATCAAAACCGCTAACACACTCATTTAGCTGCTCCCAAAACACTTGCCTCTCATGATCTTTCTTCTCATGCCCAGGTGCATATGCACCAATAATCACCCACCTCTCTCCATCAACTTTCAATTTTACCCATATTAATCGAGAATTTACTTTCTTACATTCTATCACATACTCCCACAACTCCTGTTTCAGGAGTATTGCTACTCCTTCCCTTGCTCTTGTCCTCTCACTAACCCCTGACTTCACTCCCCAGACATTTCCAAACCACTCTTCCCCTTTACCCTTGAGCTTCGTTTCACTCAGAGCCAAAACATCCAGGTTCCTTTCCTCAAACATACTACCTATCTCTCCTTTTTTCACATCTTGGTTACATCCACACACATTTAGGCACCCCACTCTGAGCCTTCGAGGAGGATGAGCACTCCCCGCGTGACTCCTTCTTCTGTTTCCCATTTATATATATATATATTTATATATATATATATATATATTTATTATATATATATATATATATATATATATATATATATATATATATATATATATATATATATATATATATATATATATATATATACATAAATATATATATAAATATATATATATATATATATATATATATATATATATATATATATATATATATGTATATATATATATATGTATATATATATATATATATATATATATTTTTTTTTTTTTTTTTTTTTTATACTTTGTCGCTGTCTCCCGCGTTTGCGAGGTAGCGCAAGGAAACAGACGAAAGAAATGGCCCAACCCCCCCCCCCATACACATGTACATACACACGTCCACACACGCAAATATACATACCTACACAGCTTTCCATGGTTTACCCCAGACGCTTCACATGCCTTGATTCAATCCACTGACAGCACGTCAACCCCATTATACCACATGACTCCAATTCACTCTATTCCTTGCCCTCCTTTCACCCTCCTGCATGTTCAGGCCCCGATCACACAAAATCTTTTTCACTCCATCTTTCCACCTCCAATTTGGTCTCCCTCTTCTCCTCGTTCCCTCCACCTCCGACACATATATCCTCTTGGTCAATCTCTCCTCACTCATTCTCTCCATGTGCCCAAACCATTTCAAAACACCCTCTTCTGCTCTCTCAACCACGCTCTTTTTATTTCCACACATCTCTCTTACCCTTACGTTACTTACTCGATCAAACCACCTCACACCACACATTGTCCTCAAACATCTCATTTCCAGCACATCCATCCTCCTGCGCACATCTCTATCCATAGCCCACGCCTCGCAACCATACAACATTGTTGGAACCACTATTCCCTCAAACATACCCATTTTTGCTTTCCGAGATAATGTTCTCGACTTCCACACATTTTTCAAGGCTCCCAAAATTTTCGCCCCCTCCCCCACCCTATGATCCACTTCCGCTTCTATGGTTCCATCCGCTGACAGATCCACTCCCAGATATCTAAAACACTTCACTTCCTCCAGTTTTTCTCCATTCAAACTCACCTCCCAATTGACTTGACCCTCACCCCTACTGTACCTAATAACCTTGCTCTTATTCACATTTACTCTCAACTTTCTTCTTCCACACACTTTACCAAACTCAGTCACCAGCTTCTGCAGTTTCTCACATGAATCAGCCACCAGCGCTGTATCATCAGCGAACAACAACTGACTCACTTCCCAAGCTCTCTCATCCCCAACAGACTTCATACTTGCCCCTCTTTCCAGGACTCTTGCATTTACCTCCCTTACAACCCCATCCATAAACAAATTAAACAACCATGGAGACATCACACACCCCTGCCGCAAACCTACATTCACTGAGAACCAATCACTTTCCTCTCTTCCTACACGTACACATGCCTTACATCCTCGATAAAAACTTTTCACTGCTTCTAACAACTTGCCTCCCACACCATATATTCTTAATACCTTCCACAGAGCATCTCTATCAACTCTATCATATGCCTTCTCCAGATCCATAAATGCTACATACAAATCCATTTGCTTTTCTAAGTATTTCTCACATACATTCTTCAAAGCAAACACCTGATCCACACATCCTCTACCACTTCTGAAACCGCACTGCTCTTCCCCAATTTGATGCTCTGTATATGCCTTCACCCTCTCAATCAATACCCTCCCATATAATTTACCAGGAATACTCAACAAACTTATACCTCTGTAATTTGAGCACTCACTCTTAAATATATATATATATATATATATATATATATATATATATATATATATATATATATATATATATATATATATATATATATATATATATATATATATATATATATATATATATATATATATATATATATATATATATATATATATATATATATATATAAATATAAATATATATATTTATTTATGTAACTTATTTATTTCTATTTTGCTTTGTCGCTGTCTCCCGCGTTTCCGAGGTAGCGCAAGGAGATACACGAAAGAAATGGCCCAACCCACCCCCATACACATGTATATACATACATGTCCACACACGAAAATATACATACCTATACATCTCAATGTATACATATATATACACATACAGACACATACATATATACACATGCACACAATTCACACTATCTGCCTTTATTCATTCCCATCGCCACTTCGCCAAACATGGAATAACTTCCCCCTCCCCTCCCCCCTCATGTGTGCGAGGTAGGGCTAGGAGAAGACAACATAGGCCCCATTCGCTCACACTCAGTCTAGCTGTCATGCAATAATGCCCGAAACCACAGCTCCCTTAACACATCTAGGCCCCACAGAACTTTCCGTGGTTTACCCCAGACACTTCAAAAACCCTGATGCAATACATTGACAGAACGTCGACTCCGGTATACCACCCCGGTGTGTGATGTCTCCATGGTTGTTTATTTTGGTTATGGATGGGGTTGTTAGGGAGGTGAATGCAAGAGTTTTGGAAAGAGGGGCAAGTATGAAGTCTGTTGGGGATGAGAGAGTTTGGGAAGTGAGTCAGTTGTTGTTCGCTGATGATAGAGCGCTGGTGGCTGATTCATATGAGAAACTGCAGAAGCTGGCCACTGAGTTTGGTAAAGTGTGTAAAAGAAGAAAGTTAAGAGTAAATGTGAATATAGCAAGGTTATTAGGTAAAGTAGGGTTGAGGGTAAAGTCATTTGGGAGGTAAGTTTGAATGGAGAAAAACTGGAGGGAGTAAAGTGTTTTAGATATCTGAGAGTGGATCTGGCAGCGGATGGAACCATGGAAGTGGAAGTGAATCATAGAGTGGGGGAGGGGGCGAAAATCCTGGGAGCCTTAAAGAATGTGTGGAAGCCGAGAACATTATCTCCGAAAGCAAAATTGGATATGTTTGAAGGAATAGTGGTTCCAACAATGTTGTATGGTTGCAAAGCGTGGGCTATGGATAGAATTGTGCGCAGGAGGGTGGATGTGCTGGAAATGAGATGTTTGAGGACAATATGTGGTGTGAGATGGTTTGATCGAGTAAGTAATGTAAGGGTAAGAGAGATGTGTGGAAATAAAAAGAGCATGGTTGAGAGAGCAGAAGAGGGTGTTTTGAAATGGTTTGGGCACATGGAGAGAATGAGTGAGGAAAGATTGACCAAGAGGATATATGTGTCGGAGGTGGATGGTCCGAAAAGTGGGAGACGAAATATATATATATAAATATATATATATGTATAAATATATATATATATATATATATATATATTTTTTTTTGCTTATATATATATATATATATATATATATATATATATATATATATATATATATATGTGTGTGTATATATGTCGTAGAAGTCGACTAAAAGGGAAGGGAGCGGGGGGGGGGGGGGCTGAAAATTCAACTCTATCGGTTTTTTTTATTTTCCAAAACAAGGAACAGAGAAGGAGCCAGGTGAAGATAATCCCTCAAAGGCTCAGTTCTCTGTATATATATATATATATATATATATATATATATATATATATATATATATATATATATATATATATATATATATATATATATATATATTTTCTTTTTTTTTTTTTTTTGCTTTGTCGCTGTTTCCCGCGTTTGCGAGGTAGCGCAAGGAAACAGACGAAAGAAATGGCCCAACCCACCCCATACACATGTATATACATACGTCCACACACGCAAATACACATACCTACACAGCCTTCCATGGTTTACCCCAGACGCTTCACATGCCTTGATTCAATCCACTGACAGCACGTCAACCCCGGTATACCACATCGCTCCAATCCACTCTATTCCTTGCCCTCCTTTCAACCTCCTGCATGTTCAGGCCCCGATCACACAAAATCTTTTTCACTCCATCTTTCCACCTCCAATTTGGTCTCCCTCTTCTCCTCGTTCCCTCCACCTCCGACACATATATTCTCTTGTTGAATCTTTCCTCACTCATTCTCTCCATGTGCCCGAACCATTTCAAAACACCCTCTTCTGCTATCTCAACCACGCTCTTTTTATTTCCACACATCTCTCTTACCCTTACATTACTTACTCCATCAAACCACCTCACACCACACATTGTCCTCAAACATCTCATTTCCAGCACATCTATCCTCCTGCGCACAACTCTATTCATAGCCCACGCCTCGCAACCATAAAAAATTGTTGGAACCACTATTCCTTCAAACATACCCATTTTTGCTTTCCGAGATAATGTTCTCGACTTCCACACATTCTTCAAGGCTCCCAGAATTTTCGCCCCCTCCCCCACCCTATGATCCACTTCCGCTTCCATGGTTCCATCCGCTGCCAGATCCACTCCCAGATATCTAAAACACTTCACTTCCTCCAGTTTTTCTCCATTCAAACTCACCTCCCAATTGACTTAACCCTCAACCCTACTGTACCTAATAACCTTGCTGTTATTAACATTTACTCTTAACTTTCTTCTTTCACACACTTTACCAAACTCAGTCACCAGCTTCTGCAGTTTCTCACATGAATCAGCCACCAGCGCTGTATCATCAGCGAACAACAACTGACTCACTTCCCAAGCTCTCTCATCCCCAACAGACTTCATACTTGCCCCTCTTTCCAGGACTCTTGCATTTACCTCCCTAACAACCCCATCCATAAACAAATTAAACAACCATGGAGACATCACACACCCCTGCCGCAAACCTACATTCACTGAGAACCAATCACTTTCCTCTCTTCCTACACGTACACATGCCTTACATCCTCGATAAAAACTTTTCACTGCTTCTAACAACTTGCCTCCCACACCATATATTCTTAATACCTTCCACAGAGCATCTCTATCAACTCTATCATATGCCTTCTCCATATCCATAAATGCTACATACAAATCCATTTGCTTTTCTAAGTATTTCTCACATACATTCTTCAAAGCAAACACCTGATCCACACATCCTCTACCACTTCTGAAACCACACTGCTCTTCCCCAATCTGATGCTCTGTACATGCCTTCACCCTCTCAATCAATATCCTCCCATATAATTACCAGGAATACTCAACAAACTTATACCTCAGTAATTTGAGCACTCACTCTTATCCCCTTTGCCTTTGTACAATGGCACTATGCACGCATTCCGCCAATCCTCAGGCACCTCACCATGAGTCATACATACATTAAATAACCTTACCAACCAGTCAACAATACAGTCACCCCCTTTTTTAAAAAATTTCACTGCAATACCATCCAAACCTGCTGCCTTGCCGGCTTTCATCTTCCGCAAAGCTTTTACTACCTCTTCTCTGTTTACCAAATCATTTTCCCTAACCCTCTCACTTTCCAAACCACCTCGACCATTACATATATATATATATATATATATATATATATATATATATATATATATATATATATATATATATATATATATATATATATATATATATATATATATATATATATATATATATATATATATATATATATATATATATATATATATATATATATATATATATATATATATATATATATATATATATATATATATATATATAATGTCCCAACCCACCCCCATACACATGTATATACATACGCCCACACACGCAAATATACATACATACACAGCTTTCCATGGTTTACCCCAGACGTTTCACATGCCCTGATTCAATCCACTTACAGCACGTCAACCCCGGTATACCACATAGATCCAATTCACTCTATTCCTTGCCCTTCTTTCACCCTCCTGCATGTTCAGGCCCCAATCACACAAAATCTTTTTCACTCCATCTTTCCACCTCCAATTTGGTCTCCCTATTCTCCTCAATCCCTCCACCTCCGACACATATATCAATATATTGGTCAATCTTTCCTCACTCATTCTCTCCATGTGCCCAAACCATTTCAAAAGACCCTCTTCTATTCTCTCAACCACGCTCTTTTTATTTCCACACATCTCTCTTACTCTCACGTTACTAACTCGATCAAACCACCTCACACCACACATTGCCCTCAAAAATCTCATTTTCAGCACATCCATCCTCCTGCGCACAACTCTATCCATAGCCCATGCCTCGCAACCATACAACATTGTTGGAACCACTATTCCTTCAAACATACCCATTTTTGCTTTCCGAGATAATGTTCTCGACTTCTACACATTCTTCAAGGCTCCCATGATTTTCGCCCCATCTCCCACCCTATGATCCACTTCCGCTTCCATGGTTCCATCAGCTGCCAGATCCACTCCCAGATATCTAAAACACTTTACTTCCTACAGTTTTTCTCCATTCAAACTTACCTCCCAATTGACTTGACCCTCAACCCTACTGTACCTAATAACCTTGCTCTTATTCACATTTACTCTTAACTTTCTTCTTCCACACACTTTACCAAACTCAGTCACCAGCTTCTGCAGTTTCTCACATGAATCAGCCACCAGCGCTGTATTATCAGCGAACAACAACTGACTCACTTCCCAAGCTCTCTCATCCCCAACAGACTGCATACTTGCCCCTCTTTCCAAAACTCTTGCATTCACCTCCCTAACAACACCATCCATAGATGAATTAAACAACCATGGAGACATCACACACCCCTGCCGCAAACCTACATTCACTGAGAACCAATCACTTTCCTCTTTTCCTACACGTACACATGCCTTACATCCTCGATAAAAACTTTTCACTGCTTCTAACAACTTGCCTCCCACACCATTAATATATATACATATATATACATATATATATATATATATACATATATATGTATATTTATATATATATACATATATATATATATATATATATATATATATATATATATATATATATATATATACATATATATATATATATTTTTTTTTTATACTTTGTCGCTGTCTCCCGCGTTTGCGAGGTAGCGCAAGGAAACAGACGAAAGAAATGGCCCAACCCCCGCCCATACACATGTATATACATACGTCCACACACGCAAATATACATACCTACACAGCTTTCCATGGTTTACCCCAGACGCTTCACATGCCTTGATTCAATCCACTGACAGCACGTCAACCCCGGTATACCACATCGCTCCAATGCACTCTATTCCTTGCCCTCCTTTCACCCTCCTGCATGTTCAGGCCCCAATCACACAAAATCTTTTTCACTCCATCTTTCCACCTCCAATTTGGTCTCCCTCTTCTCCTTGCTCCCTCCACCTCCGACACATATATCCTCTTGGTCAATCTTTCCTCACTCATCCTCTCCATGTGCCCAGACCACTTCAAAACACCCTCTTCTGCTCTCTCAACCACGCTCTTTTTATTTCCACACATCCCTCTTACCCTTACGTTACTTACTCGATCAAACCACCTCACACCACACATTGTCCTCAAACATCTCATTTCCAGCACATCCATCCTCCTGCGCACAACTCTATCCATAGCCCACGCCTCGCAACCATACAACATTGTTGGAACCACTATTCCTTCAAACATACCCATTTTTGCTTTCCGGGATAATGTTCTCGACTTCCACACATTTTTCAAGGCTCCCAAAATTTTCGCCCCCTCCCCCACCCTATGATCCACTTCCGCTTCCATGGTTCCATCCGCTGACAGATCCACTCCCAGATATCTAAAACACTTCACTTCCTCCAGCCTCTCACCATTCAAACTCACCTCCCAATTGACTTGACCCTCAACCCTACTGTACCTAATAACCTTGCTCTTATTGACATTTACTCTTAACTTTCTTCTTCCACACACTTTACCAAACTCCGTCACCAGCTTCTGCAGTTTCTCACATGAATCCGCCACCAGCGCTGTATCATCAGCGAACAACAACTGACTCACTTCCCAAGCTCTCTCATCCCCAACAGACTTCGTACTTGCCCCTCTTTCCAAAACTCTTGCATTTACCTCCCTAACAACCCCATCCATAAACAAATTAAACAACCATGGAGACATCACACACCCCTGCCGCAAACCTACATTCACTGAGAACCAATCACTTTCCTCTCTTCCTACACGTACACATGCCTTACATCCTCGATAAAAACTTTTCACTGCTGTCTAACTGACTTTACTCCCAAGACATTCCCAAACCACTCTTCCCCTTTATCCTTGAGCTTCGTTGATATATATATATATATATATATATATATATATATATATATATATATATATATATATATTTATATATATATATGTATATATATATATATATATATATATATATATATATATATATATATATATATATATATATATATATATATATATATATATATATATATATATATATATATATATATATATATATATATATATATATATATATATATATATATATATATATATATATATATATATATATATATATATATATATATATATATATATATATATATATATATATATATATATATATATATATATATATATATATATATATATATATATATATATATATATATATATATATATATATATATATATATATATATATATATATATATATATATATATATATATATCAACGAAGCTCAAGGATAAAGGGGAAGAGTGGTTTCGGAATGTCTTCGGAGTAAAGTCAGGGGTTAGTGAGAGGACAAGAGCAAGGGAAGGAGTAGCAGTACTCCTGAAACAGGAGTTGTGGAAGTATGTGATAGAATGTAAGAAAGTAAATTCTCGATTAATATGTGTAAAACTGAAAGTTGATGGAGAGAGATGGGTGATTATTGGTCCATATGCACCTGGGCATGAGAAGAAAGATCATGAGAGGCAAGTGTTTTGGGAGCAGCTGAATGAGTGTGTTAGTGGTTTTGATGCACGAGACCGGGTTATAGTGATGGGTGATTTGAATGCAAAGGTGAGTAATGTGGCAGTTGAGGGAATAATTGGTATACATATATATATATATATATATATATATATATATATATATATATATATATATATATATATATATATATATATATATATATATATATATATATATATATATATATATATATATATGTATATATATATATATATATATATATATATATATATATATATATATATATATATATATATATATATATATATATATATATATATATATATATATATGTATATATATATATATATATATATATATATATATATATATATATTTTTTTTTTTTTTTTTTTTTTTATACTTTGTCGCTGTCTCCCGCGTTTGCGAGGTAGCGCAAGGAAACAGACGAAAGAAATGGCCCAACCCCCCCCCATACACATGTACATACACACGTCCACACACGCAAATATACATACCTACACAGCTTTCCATGGTTTACCCCAGACGCTTCACATGCCTTGCTTCAATCCACTGACAGCACGTCAACCCCTGTATACCACATGACTCCAATTCATTCTATTTCTTGCCCCCCTTTCACCCTCCTGCATGTTCAGGCCCCGATCACACAAAATCTTTTTCACTCCATCTTTCCACCTCCAATTTGGTCTCCCTCTTCTCCTCGTTCCCTCCACCTCCGACACATATATCCTCTTGGTCAATCTCTCCTCACTCATTCTCTCCATGTGCCCAAACCATTTCAAAACACCCTCTTCTGCTCTCTCAACCACGCTCTTTTTATTTCCACACATCTCTCTTACCCTTACGTTACTTACGTTACGTTACCTCACACCACACATTGCCCTCAAACATCTCATTTCCAGCACATCCATCCTCCTGCGCACATCTCTATCCATAGCCCACGCCTCGCAACCATACAACATTGTTGGAACCACTATTCCCTCAAACATACCCATTTTTGCTTTCCGAGATAATGTTCTCGACTTCCACACATTTTTCAAGGCTCCCAAAATTTTCGCCCCCTCCCCCACCCTATGATCCACTTCCGCTTCCATGGTTCCATCCGCTGACAGATCCACTCCCAGATATCTAAAACACTTCACTTCCTCCAGTTTTTCTCCATTCAAACTCACCTCCCAATTGACTTGACCCTCACCCCTACTGTACCTAATAACCTTGCTCTTATTCACATTTACTCTCAACTTTCTTCTTCCACACACTTTACCAAACTCAGTCACCAGCTTCTGCAGTTTCTCACATGAATCAGCCACCAGCGCTGTATCATCAGCGAACAACAATATATATATATATATATATATTCTACTTTCCTCATCATCCTGTCGTCAGGGAAGTCAGCACCACAAGTAAAGCATCCTCCTCGAAGGCTCAGAGTGGGGTGCCTAAATGTGTGTGGATGTAACCAAGATGTGAAGACCCTTACTGGAAAAACAATCACTCTTGAAGTAGAACCTTCAGACACAATTGAAAATGTGAAGGAAAATAGTGAAATTGGAGAAAAATGTAGCTTAGACATTGAAGCTTATTGATACAGTGGTTAAATTGATGAGAACTGCTATTGACGTTTGTGTAAAGAAATTATACATTTCCTTTTTCCCATAGCCAGAGATTGAACCATTATGTGACATTCATTTTTTTCATTCATTTCAAGCTAGAAGTTTCAGTTTTCTAAATTGTTTCTTACATTTTTCATATGTATATATATATGTATGTGTGTGTGTGTGTATATGTGCGTATGTATGTGTATGTGTGTGTATGTGTATATGTATATATATATATATATGTATATTATCCCTGGGGATAGGGGTGAAAGAATACTTCCCACGTATTCCTCGCGTGTCGTAGAAAGCGACTAGAGGGGACGGGAGCGGGGGGCCAGAAATCCTCCCCTCCTTGTATTAACTTTCTAAAATGGGAAACAGAAGAAGGAGTCACGCGGGGAGTGCTCATCCTCCTCGAAGGCTCAGAGTGGTGTGCCTAAATGTGTGTGGATGTAACCAAGATGTGAAAAAAGGAGAGATAGGTAGTATTGTTGAGGAAAGGAACCTGGATGTTTTGGCTCTGAGTGAAACGAAGCTCAAGGGTGAAGGGGAAAAGTGGTTTGGGAATGTCTGGGGAGTAAAGTCAGGGGTTAGTGAGAGGACAAGAGCAAGGGAAGGAGTAGCAATACTCCTGAAACAGGAGTTGTGGGAGTATGTGATAGAGTGTAAGAAAGTAAATTCTCGATTAATATGGGTAAAACTGAAAGTTGATGGAGAGAGGTGGGTGATTATTGGTGCATATACACCTGGGCATGAGAAGAAAGATCAAGAGAGGCAAGTGTTTTGGGAGCAGCTGAATGAGTGTGTTAGTGGTTTTGATGCACGAGACCGGGTTATAGTGATGGGTGATTTGAATGCAAAGGTGAGTAATGTGGCAGTTGAGGGAATAATTGGTATACATGGGGTGTTCAGTGTTGTAAATGGAAATGGTGAAGAGCTTGTAGATTTATGTGCTGAAAAAGGACTGATGATTGGGAATACCTGGTTTAAAAAGCGAGATATACATAAGTATACTTATGTAAGTAGGAGAGATGGCCAGAGAGCGTTATTGGATTACGTGTTAATTGACAGGCGTGCGAAAGAGAGACTTTTGGATGTTAATGTGCTGAGAGGTACAACTGGAGGGATGTCTGATCATTATCTTGTGGAGACTAAGGTGAAGATCTGTATGGGTTTTCAGAAAAGAAGAGTGAATGTTGGGGTGAAGAGGGTGGTGAGAGTAAGTGAGCTTGAGAAGGAGACCTGTGTGAGGAAGTACCAGGAGAGACTGAGTACAGAATGGAAAAAGGTGAGAACAATGGAAGCAAGGGGAGTGGGGGAGGAATGGGATGTATTTAGGGAATCAGTGATGGATTGCGCAAAAGATGCTTGTGGCATGAGAAGAGTGGGAGGTGGGTTGATTAGAAAGGGTAGTGAGTGGTGGGATGAAGAAGTAAGAGTATTAGTGAAAGAGAAGAGAGAGGCATTTGGACGATTTTTGCAGGGAAAAAATGCAATTGAGTGGGAGATGTATAAAAGAAAGAGACAGGAGGTCAAGAGAAAGGTGCAAGAGGTGAAAAAAAGGGCAAATGAGAGTTGGGGTGAGAGGGTATCATTAAATTTTAGGGAGAATAAAAAGATGTTCTGGAAGGAGGTAAATTAAGTGCGTAAGACAAGGGAGCAAATGGGAACTTCAGTGAAGGGCGCAAATGGGGGGGTGATAACAAGTAGTGGTGATGTGAGAAGGAGATGGAGTGAGTATTTTGAAGGTCTGAATGTGTTTGATGATAGAGTGGCAGATATAGGGTGTTTTGGTCGAGGTGGTGTGCAAAGTGAGAGGGTTGGGGAAAATGATTTGGTAAACAGAGAAGAGGTAGTGAAAGCTTTGCGGAAGATGAAAACCGGCAAGGCAGCATGTTTGGATGGTATTGCAGTGGAATTTATTAAAAAAGGGGGTGACTGTATTGTTGACTGGTTGGAAAGGTTATTTAATGTATGTATGACTCATGGTGAGGTGCCTGAGGATTGGCGGAATGCGTGCATAGTGCCATTGTACAAGGCAAAGGGGATAAGAGTGAGTGCTCAAATTACCGAGGTATAAGTTTGTTGAGTATTCCTGGTAAATTATATGGGAGGGTATTGATTGAGAGGGTGAAGGCATGTACAGAGCATCAGATTGGGGAAGAGCAGTGTGGTTTCAGAAGTGGTAGAGGATGTGTGGATCAGGTGTTTGCTTTGAGGAATGTATGTGAGAAATACTTAGAAAAGCAAATGGATTTGTATGTAGCATTTATGGATTTGGAGAAGGCATATGATAGAGTTGATAGAGATGCTCTGTGGAAGGTATTAAGAATATATGGTGTGGGAGGAAAGTTGTTAGAAGCAGTGAAAAGTTTTTATCGAGGATGTAAGGCATGTGTACGTGTAGGAAGAGAGGAAAGTGACTGGTTCTCAGTGAATGTAGGTTTGCGGCAGGGGTGTATGATGTCTCCATGGTTGTTTAATTTGTTTATGGATGGGGTTGTTAGGGAGGTGAATGCAAGAGTTTTGGAAAGAGGGGCAAGTATGAAGTCTGTTGGGGATGAGAGAGCTTGGGAAGTGAGTCAGTTGTTGTTCGCTGATGATACAGCGCTGGTGGCTGATTCATGTGAGAAACTGCAGAAGCTGGTGACTGAGTTTGGTAAAGTGTGTGGAAGAAGAAAGTTAAGAGTAAATGTGAATAAGAGCAAGGTTATTAGGTACAGTAGGGTTGAGGGATCAAGTCAGTTGGGAGGTGAGTTTAATGGAGAAAAACTGGAGGAAGTGAAGTGTTTTAGATATCTGGGAGTGGATCTGGCAGCGGATGGAACCATGGAAGCGGAAGTGGATCATAGGTTGGGGGAGGGGGCGAAAATATATATATATATATATATATATATATATATATATATATATATATATATATATATATATATATATATATATATATAAATATATATATATATATATATATATATATATATATATATATATATATATATATATATATATATATATATATATATATATATATATATATATATATATATATATATATATATATATATATATATCATATAACTCAGCGTTGTACAGTCAGGTTCGGTAAAACGCTCTGAGCTGGCTATGTGTTCTGTTCGGAAACAACCGATAGACCCCGTTGCTCACCATTGTGAGACGAAGGGTATTCGAGTACTTAGTATTTCGAATAGTTGTTTCCTATTATACAGTCCCTTAGCCTAGCGGTTAGCATGCTTGCCTCTTCACAAGGGGTCCCAGGTTCGATCCTGGCTGTTGGAGCTTTGTATGTTCTATGAAGGTACGCGTTCATATACACTTTATTCGTATTCATATAACTCCGCGTTGTACAGTCAGGTTCGGTAAAACGCTATCAGCTGGCTATGTCTTCTGTTCGGAAACAACCGATCGTCCCGTTGCTCACCATTGTGAGACGAAGGGTATTCGAGTACTTAGTATTTCGAATAGTTGTTTCCTATTATACAGTCCCTTAGCCTAGCGGTTAGCATGCCTGCCTCTTGCACAAGGGGTCCCAGGTTCGATCCTGGCTGTTGGAGCTTTGTATGTTCTATGAAGGTGCACGTTCATATACACTTTATTCGTATATATATATATATACATATATATATATATATATATATATGTATATATGTATGTATTTTAACTTTCTAAACAGGGAAGAAGGAGAAAGAGTCCCGCGGGGAGTGCTCATTCTCCTCGAAGGCTCCGACTGAGGTGTTTAAATGTGTGTGGATGTAACCAAGATGAGAAAAAAGGAGAGACAGGTAGTATGTTTGAGGAGTAGAGCCTGGATGTTTTGGCTCTGAGTGAAAAAAAGCTGAAGGGTAAAGGGAAAAAGCGGTTTGGAAATGTCAAGGGAGTAAAGTCAGGGGTTGGTGAGAGGACAAGAGCAAAGGAAGAAGTCGCACTACTTGTGAAACAAGAGTGGTGGGAGTATGTGATAGAGTGTCAGAAAGGAAACTCTAGATTGATTAGAGTGAAATTGAAAGTGAATCGAGAGATATGCAGCTGGGCATGAGAAGAAAGATCATGATAGGCAAGTGTTTTGGGAGCAGCTGAGTGAGTGTCTTAGTAGTTTAGATGTACGAGACCAGGTTACAGTGATGGGTGATTTAAATACAAAGGTGAGTAATGTGGCAGTTGAGGGAATAATTGGTGTACATGGGGTGTTCAGTGTTGTAAATAGAAATGGTGAAGAGCTTGTAGATTTATGTGCTTAAAAAGGACTGGTGATTGGGAATACCTAGTTTAAAAAGAGAGACATACAGAAGTATAAGTGTGTAAGAACGAGAGATGGCCAGAGAGCGTTATTAGATTACGTATTAATTGATAGGCGCGCGAAAGAGAGTCTTTTGGATGTTAATGTGCTTAGAAGTGCAACTGGAGGGATGTCTGATCATTATCATGCGGAGGCGAAGGTGAAGATTTTTAAAGGTTTTCTGAAAAATGTAGAGAATGGAAAGACGTGAGAACAAAGAACGTAATGGGAGTGAGGTAGGAATGGGAGGTATTTAGGGAAGAAATGATGGCTTGTGCAAAATAGGCTTGTGGCATGAGAAGCGTGAGAGGTGGGCAGGTTAGAAAGGGTAGTGAGTAAGATTATTAATGAAAGAGAAGTGAGAGGCATTTGGACGTTTTTGCAGGGAAATAATGAAAATGAGTGGGAGATGTATAAAAGAAAGAGGCAGGAGGTCAAGAGAAAGGTGCAAGAGGTGAAAAAGAGGGCAAATGAGAGTTGGGGTGAGAGAGTATCATTAAATTTTAGGGAGAATAAAAGATGTTTTAGTAGGAGGTAAATAAAGTGCGTAAGACAAGGGAACAAATGGGAACTTCGGTGAAGGGGGCTAATGGGGAGGTGATAACAAGTAGTGGTGATGTGAGAAGGAGACGTAGTGAGTATTTTCAAGGTTTGTTGAATGTGTTTGATGATAGAGTGGCAGATATAGGGTGTTTTGGTCGAGGTCGTGTGCAAAGTGAGAGGGTTATGGAGTCTGATTTTGTAAACATAGAAGCGATAGCAAAAGCTTTGCGGAAGATGAAAGCCGGCAAGGCAACGGGGTTGGATGAAATTGCAGTGGAATTTATTAAAAAAGGGGGTGACTGTATTGTTGACTGGTTGGTAAGGTTATTGTATGTATGTATGATTCATGGTGAGGTGCCTGAGGATTGGAGGAATGCTTGCACAGTGCCATTGTACAAAGGCAAAGGGGATAAGAGTGAGTGCACAAATTACAGAGGTATAAGTTTGTTGTGTATTGCTGGTAAATTATATGGGAGGGTATTGATTGAGAGAGTGAAGGCATGTACAGAGCATCAGATTGGGGAAGAGCAGTGTAGTTTCAGAAGTGGTAGAGGATGTGTGGATCCGGTGTTTGCTTTGAAGAATATATGTGAGAAATACTTAGAAAAGCAAATGGATTTGAATGTAGCATTTGTGGATCTGGAGAAAACATCTGCTTGAGTTGATAGACATGCTCTGTGGAAGGTATTAAGAATACATGGTGTGGGAGGCAAGTTGTTAGAAGCAGTGAAAAGTTTTTATCGAGGATGTAAGATATGTGTACGTGTAGGAAGAGAGGAAAGTGATTGGTTCTCAGTGAAGGTAGGTTTGCGGCAGGGGTGTGTCGTGTCTCCATGGTTGTTTAATTTGTTTATGGATGGGGTTGTTAGGAGGTGAATGCAAGAGTTTTGGAAAGAGGGGCAAGTATGCAGTCTATTTTGGATGAGAGAGCTTGGAAAGTGAGTCAGTTGTTGTTCGCTGATGATACAGCGCTGGTGGCTGATTCATATGAGAAACTGCAGAAGCTGGTGACTGAGTTTGGTAAAGTGTGTGAAAGAAGAAAGTTAAGAGTAAATGTGAATAAGAGCAAGATTATTAGGTAAAGTAGGGTTGAGGGTCAAGTCGATTGGGAGTTAAGTTTGAATGGAGAAAAACTTGAAGAAGTAAAGTGTTTTAGATATCTGAGAGTGGATCTGTCAGCGGATGGAACCATGGAAGCGGAAGTGAAATTATATGGTGGGGGAGGGGGCGAAAATTCTGGGAACCTTGAAGAATGTTTGGAAGTCGAGAACATTATCTCGGAAAGCAAAAATGGGTACGTTTGAAGGAATAGTGGTTCTAACAATGTTGTATGGTTGCGAGGCGTGGGCTATGTAGAGAGTTATGCGCAAGAGGCTGGATGTGCTGAAAATGAGATGTTTGAGGACAATATGTGGTGTGAGGTGGTTTGATCGAGTAAGTAATGTAAGGGTAAGAGAGATGTGTGAAACTAAAAAGAGTGTGGTTCAGAGAGCAGAAGAGGGTGTTTTGAAATGGTTTGGTCGCATGGACAGAATGAATGAGGAAAGATTGACCAAGAGGATATATGTGTCAGAGGTAGAGGAACGAGGAGAAGTTGGAGACCATATTGGAGGCGAACATGCGGGAGGGTGAAAGGAGTGCAAGGAATAGAGTGAATTGGAACGATGTGGTATACCGGGGTCGACGTGCTGTCAATGGATTGAACCAGTGCATGTGAAGCGTCTGGGGTAAACCATGGAAAGTTCTGTGGGGCCTGGATGCAGAAAGGGAGCTGTGTTTTCGGTGCATTATTACATGACAACACATATATATATGTTATACTTTTTCGCTGTCTCCCTTGTTAACGAGGTGGCGCAAGAAAACACACGAAAGAATAGCCCAAGCAACACACATGCACATGTATATACATACACGTCCACACACGCATATATACATACCTATACATCTCAATGTACACATATATATATATATGGATTTGTATGTAGCATTTTTGGATCTGGAGAAGGCATATGATAGAGTTGATAGAGATGCTCTGTGGAATTTATTAAGAATATATGGTGTGGGAGGCAAGTTGATAGAAGCAGTGAAAAGTTTTTATCGAGGATGTAAGGCATGTGTACGTGTAGGAAGAGAGGAAAGTGACTGGTTCTCAGTGAATGTAGGTTTGCGGCAGGGGTGTGTGATGTCTCCATGGTTGTTTAATTTGTTTATGGATGGGGTTGTTAGGGAGGTGAATGCAAGAGTTTTGGAAAGAGGGGCAAGTATGAAGTCTGTTCGGGATGAGAGAGCTTGGGAAGTGAGTCAGTTGTTGTTCGCTGATGATGCAGCGCTGGTGGCTGATTCATGTGAGAAACTGCAGAAGCTGGTGACTGAGTTTGGTAAAGTGTGTGAGAGAAGAAAGTTAAGAGTAAATGTGAATAAGAGCAAGGTTATTAGGTACAGTAGGGTTGAGGGTCAATTCAATTGGGAGGTGAGTTTGAATGGAGAAAAACTGTAGGAAGTGAAGTGTTTTAGATATCTGGGAGTGGATCTGGCAGCGGATGGAACCATGGAAGCGGAAGTGGATCATAGGGTGGGGGAGGGGGCGAAAATTCTGGGAGCCTTGAAGAATGTTTGGAAGTCGAGAACATTATCTAGGAAAGCAAAAATGGGTATGTTTGAAGGAATAGTGGTTCCAACAATGTTGTATGGTTGCGAGGCGTGGACTATGGATAGAGTTGTGCGCAGGAGGATGGATGTGCTGAAATGAGATGTTTGAGGACAATGTGTGGTGTGAGGTGGTTTGATCGAGTAAGTAACGTAAGGGTGAGAGAGATGTGTGGAAATAAAAAGAGCGTGGTTGAGAGAGCAGAAGAGGGTGTTTTGAAATGGTTTGGTCACATGGAGAGAATGAGTGAGGAAAGATTGACCAAGAGGATATATGTGTCGGAGGTGGAGGGAACGAGGAGAAGAGGGAGACCAAATTGGAGGTGGAAAGATGGAGTGAAAAAGATTTTGTGTGATCGGGGCCTGAACATGCAGGAGGGTGAAAGGAGGGCAAAGAATAGAGTGAATTGGAGCGATGTGGTATACCGGGGTTGACGTGCTGTCAGTGATTGAATCAAGGCATGTGTATGGGGGTGGGTTGGGCCATTTCTTTCGTCTGTTTCCTTGCGCTACCTCGCAAACGCGGGAGACTGCGGCAAAGCAAAAAAAAAAAAAAAAGATATATATATATATATATATATATATATATATATATATATATATATATATATATATATATATATATATATATATATATGTATATATATATATATATATATATATATATATATATATATATATATATATATATATATATATATATATATATATATATATATACATATATATATATATATATATATATATATATATATATATATATATATATATATATATATATATATATAGTGGTTCCAACAATGTTGTATGGTTGCGAGGCGTGGGCTATGGATAGAGATGTGCGCAGGAGGATGGATGTGCTGGAAATGAGATGTTTGAGGACAATGTGTGGTGTGAGGTGGTTTGATCGAGTAAGTAACGTAAGGGTAAGAGAGATGTGTGGAAATAAAAAGAGCGTGGTTGAGAGAGCAGAAGAGGGTGTTTTGAAATGGTTTGGGCACATGGAGAGAATGAGTGAGGAAAGATTGACCAAGAGGATATATGTGTCGGAGGTGGAGGGAACGAGGAGAAGAGGGAGACCAAATTGGAGGTGGAAAGATGGAGTGAAAAAGATTTTGTGTGATCGGGGCCTGAACATGCAGGAGGGTGAAAGGAGGGCAAGGAATAGAGTGAATTGGAGCGATGTGGTATACAGGGGTTGACGTGCTGTCAGTGGATTGAATCAAGGCATGTGAAGCGTCTGGGGTAAACCATGGAAGGCTGTGTAGGTATGTATATTTGCGTGTGTGGACGTATGTACATGTGTATGGGGGGGGGGGGGTTGGGCCATTTCTTTCGTCTGTTTCCTTGCGCTACCTCGCAAACGCGGGAGACAGCGACAAAGTATGAAAAAAAAAAAAAATATATATATATATATATATATATATATATATATATATATATATATATATATATATATATATATATATATATATATATATATATATATATATATATATATATATATATATATATATATATATATATATATATACACTCTGACATATACATATATAAATATGAACATAATTCATACTGTCTGCCTTTATGCATTGCCGTCGCCACCCCGCCAAACATGAAATGACAGCCCCCTTCCCCCGCACGTGCGCTAGGTAGCGCTAGGAATATACAAAAGGCCACATTCGTTCACACTCAGTCTCTAACTGTCATGTATAATGCACCGAAACCACAGCTCCCTTTCCACATCCCGTCCCCACAAAGTTTTCCATGGCTTACCCCAAACGTTTCACATTCCCTGGTTCAATCCATTGACAGCACGCACGCCTTTCACCCTCCTGCATGATCAGGCCCCGATCACTCAAAATCTTTTTCACTCCATCTTTCCACCTCCAATATTGTCTCCTACTTCTTCTCATTTCCTCCACCTCTGACACATATATTCTCTTTGTCAATCTTTCCGAACTCATTCTCTCCATGGAACCAAAGCATTTCAAAACACCCTTTTCTGCTCTCTCAACTGCACTCTTTTTACCACTACACATCTCTCTTACCCTTTCATTGCTTACTCGATCAAACCTCCGCACACCACATATTGTCCTGAAACATCTCATTTCCAGCATATCCACCCTCCTCCGCACATACCTATCTATATAAGGCCACGACACGCAACCATAAAACATTGTTGGACCCACTATCCCTTCACACATACACATCTTTATAAGATAACACATCTTTATAAGATTGCTTTATAGGATAACGTTCTCGATTTCCACACATTTTGCAACGCACCCATAAGTTTCCCCCCCTCCCGTAACCTATGATTTACTTGCGCTTCCATGGTTCCATCCGCTGCAAAACTCTTTCCAAAACTCTTGCATTCACCTCACTATTAACCCCATCCATAAACAAATTAAACAACCATGGAGACATCACGCACCCCTGCCGCAAACCTACATTCACTGAGAACCAATCACTCTCCTCTCGTCCTACACGTACACATGCTTCATATCCTTGATAAAAACTTTTCACAGCTTCTAACAACTTGCCTCTCATACCATATATTCTTTATACATTCCACAGAGCATCTCTATCAACTCTATCATATGCATTCTCCAAATCCATAAATGCTACATACAAATCCATATGCTTTTCTAAGTATTTCTCACATATATTCTTCAAGGAAACACCTGATCCACACATACTCTGCCACTTCTGAAACCACACTGCTCTTCCCCCATCTGATGCTCTATACATGCCTCCACCCTGTCAATCTATACCCTTCCATATAATTTCCCAGGAATACTCAACAAACTTATACCTCTTTAATTTGAGCACTCACTTTTATGCCCATTTTCTTTGTACAATGGCACTATGCAAGCATTCCACCAATATTCAGGCACCTCATCATAAGTCATACATACGTTAAATAACCTTACCAACCAGCCAACAATACCTCATCTTTTAATAAATTCCACTCCAATACCATCCAAAACCGCTACCTTCCGGCTTTCATCTTCCGCAAAGCTTTTACTACCTCTTCTCTGTTTAGCAAATTATTCTCACTAACCCTCTCCTTTTGCATTCCACGTCGACAAAAACACCCTATATCTGCCACTCTCTCATCAAACACATTCAAACTTTCAAAATACTCGTTCCATCTTCTTCTCACATCCCAACTGCTTGTTATCACCTCCCCATTAGCCCTCTTCATCGATGTTCCATTAGTTCCCTTGTCTTTCGCACTTTATTTAGCTCCTTCAAAAATATCTTTGCAAAGGTGAGTACTGTGGCAGTTGAGGGAATAATTGGTATCCATGGGGTGTTCAGTGTTGTAAATGGAAATGGTGAACAGCTTGTACATATATGTGCTGAAAAAGGACTGGTGATCGGGAATACCTGGTTTAAAAAGCGAGATATACATAAGTATACGTATTTAAGTAGTAGAGATGGCCAGAGAGCGTTATTGGATTACGTGTTAATTGATAGGCGCACGAAAGAGAGACCTTTGGATGTTAATGTGCTGAGAGGTGCAAACGGAGTGATGTCTGATCATTATCTTGTGGGCGCGAAGGTGAAGATTTGTGGGGGTTTTCAGAAAAGAAGAGAGAATGTTGGGGTGAATTGGGTGGTGAGAGTAAGTGAGCTTGGTAAAGACACTTGTGTGAGGAAGTACCAGGAGAGACTGAGTACAGAATGGAAAAAGGTGAGAACAAAGGAGGTAAGGGGAGTGGGGGAGGAATGGGATGTATTTAGGGAAGCAGTAATGGCTTGCGCAAAAGATGCTTGTGGCATGAGAAGCTTTAGAGGTGGGTTGATTACAAAGAGTAGTGAATGGTGAGATGAAGAGGTAAGATTATTGGTGAAAGAGAAGAGAGAGGCATTTGGACGATTTTTGCAGAGAAAAAATGCAAATGAGTGGGAGATGTATAAAAGAAAGATTCAGGAGGTCAAGAGAAAGGTGGAAGAGGTGAAAAAGAGGGCAAATGAGAGTTGGTGTGAGAGAGTATCATTAAATTTTGGGGAAAATAAAAACATGTTTTGGAAGGAGGTAAATAAAGTGCGTAAGACAAGGGAGCAAATGGGAACTTCAGTGAAGGGGGCTAATGGGGAGGTGATAACAAGTAGTGGTGATGTGAGAAGGAGATGGAGTGAGTATTTTGAAGGTTTATTGAATGTGTTTGATGATAGAGTGGCAGATATAGGGTGCTCTGGTCGAGGTGGTGTGCAAAGTGAGAGGGTTAGGGAAAATAATTTGGCAAACAGAGAAGAGGTAGTAAAAGCTTTGCGGAAGATGAAAGCCGGAAAGGCAGCAGGTTTGGTTGGTATTGCAGTGGAATTTAATAAAAAAGGGGGTGATTGTATTGTTGACTGGTTGGTAAGGTTATTTAATATATTTATGGTTAATGGTGAGGTGCCTGGGGATTGGCGGAATGCTTGCATAGTGCCATGGTACAAAGGCAAAGGGGACAAGACTGAGTGCTCATATTACAGAGGTATAAGTTTGTTGCGTATTTCTGGTAAATTATATAGGAGGGTATTGATTGAGAGGGTGAAGGCACGTACAGAGCATCAGATTGGGGAAGAGCAGTGTGGTTTCAGAAGTGGTAGAGGATGTGTGGATCAAGTGTTTGCTTTGAAGGATTTATGTGAGAAATCCTTAGAAAAGCAAATGGATTTGTATGTGGCATTTATGGATATAGAGAAGGCATATGACAGAGTTTTTAGAGATGCGCTGTGGAAGGTATTAAGAATACATGGTTTAGGAGGCAAGTTCTAAGAAGCAGTGAAACGTTTTTATCTAGGATGTAAGGCATGTGTAGGTTTAGGAAGAGACGAAAGTGATTGGTTCTCAGTAAATGTAGGTTTGCGGAAGGGGTGTGTGATGTCTCCATGATTGTTTAATTTGTTTATGGATGGGGTTGTTAGGGAGGTGAATTCAAGAGTTTTGGAAATAGGGGCAAGTATACAGTCTTATGGATGAGAGAGCTTGGGAAATGAGTCAGTTGCTGTTCGCTGATGATACAGCGCTGGTGGTTGATTCATGTGAGAAACTGCAGAAGCTGGTGACTGAGTTTGGTAAAGTGTTTGGAAGAAGAAAGTTAAGAGTAAATATGAATAAGAGCAAGGTTATTACGTAAAGTAGGGTTGAGGGTCAAGTCAATCGGGAGGTAGGTTTGAATGGAGAAAAACTGGAGGAAGTAAAGTGTTTTAGATATATGGGAGTGGATCTGGCAGCGGATGGAACCATGGAATCGGAAGTGAATCATAGGGTGGGGGAGGGGGCGAAAATCTTGGAAGCCTTGAATAATGTTTGGAAGTTGAGAACATCATCTCGGAAAGCAAAGATGTGTATGTTTGAAGGAATAGTGGTTCCAACAATGTTGTAAGGTTGCGAAGCGTGGGCTATGGATAGAGTTGTGCAGAGGAAGGTGGATGTGCTGGAAATGAGATGTTTGAGGACAACATGTGGTGTAAGGTATTTTGATCGAGTAAGTAATGTAAGGGTAAGAAAGATGTTTGGGTAAGAGAGTGTGGTCGAGAAATCAGAAGAGGGTGTTTTGAAATTGTTTGGTCACATGGAGAGAATGAGTGAGGAAAGATTGACCAAGAGGATATATGTGTCGGAGGTGGAGGGAAGGAGGAGAAGTGGGGGACCAAACTGGAGGTGGAAAGATGTAGTGAAAAAGATTTTGAGTAATCGGGGCCTGAACATGCAGGAGGGTGAAAGGCGTGCAAGGAATAGAGTGAATTGGAACGATGGGGTATATTGGGGTCGACGTGCCGTCAATTGATTGAACCAGGGCATGTGAAGCGTCTGGGGTAAACCATCGAATGTTCTGTGGGGCCTGGATATGGAAAGGGAGCTGGGGTTTCGGCGCATTATTACATGACATCTAGAGACTGATTGTGAATGAAGGGGGGCATTTGTTGTCTTTTCTTAGCGCTATATCGCATATATGAGGGGGGAGAGGGTTGTTATTCCATTTGTGGCGTGGTGGTGATGGGAATAGATAAAGGCAGACACTATGAATTATGTATATGTGTATGTATGTATATGTCTGCTTGTGTATATATATGTGTACATTGAGATGTATACGTATGTATATTTGCGGGTGTGGACGTGTATGTATATACATATGTATGTGGGTGGGTTGGGCCATTCTTTCGTCTTTTCCTTGCGCTGCCTCCGTAACGCGGAAGACAGCGACAAAGCAAAAAACAAAATAATAAAAAATGATAATAATATATATATATCTATATATATATATATATTTATTTTTTTTTTTTTGCCGCTGTCTCCCGCGTTTGCGAGGTAGCGCAAGGAAACAGACGAAAGAAATGGCCCAACCCACCCCCACACACATGTATATACATACGTCCACACACGCAAATATACATACCTACACAGCTTTCCATGGTTTACCCAGACGCTTCACATGCCCTGATTCAATCCACTGACAGCACGTCAACCCCGGTATACCACATCGATCCAATTCACTCTATTCCTTGCCCTCCTTTCACCCTCCTGCATGTT
>NC_092288.1:19945921-20002819 GCF_036320965.1 Panulirus ornatus | reverse complement strand
TTTTACCCATATCAATCTAGAATTTACTTTCTTACACTCTATCACATACTCGCACAACTCCTGAATCAGGAGTAGTGCTACTCCTTCCCTTGCTCTTGTCCTCTCACTAACCCCTGACTTTACTCCCAAGACATTCCCATACCACTCTTCCCCTTTACCCTTTAGCTTCGTTTCACTCAGAGTCAAGGTGCAAGAGGTGAAAAAGAATGCAAATGAGAGTTGGGGTGAGAGATTATCATTAAATTTCAGGGAGAATAAAAAGATGTTTTGGAAGGAGGTAACTAAAGCGCATAAGACAAGGGAGCAAATGGGAACTTCAGTGAAGGGGGCAAATGGGGATGTTATAACAAGTAGTGGTGATGTGAGAAGGAGATGGAGTGAGTATTTTGAAGGTTTGTTGAATGTGTTTGATGATAGAGTGGCAGATGTGGGGTGTCTTGGTCGAGGTGGTGTGCAAAGTGAGAGGGTTAGGGAAAATGATTTGGTAAATAGAGAAGAGGTAGTAAAAGCTTTACGGAAGATGAAAGCCGGCAAAGGAGCAGGTTTGGATGGCATTGCAGTGGAATTTATTAAAAAAGGGAGTAACTGTATTGTTGACTGGTTGGTAAGGTTATCTAATGTATGTATCATTCATGGTGAGGTGCCTGAGGATTGGCGGAATACTTGCATAGTGCCATTGTACAAAGGCAAAGGGGAAAAGAGTGATTGGTCAAATTACAGAGGTATAAGTTTGTTGAGTATTCCTGGTAAATTATATGGGAGGGTATTGATTGAGAGGGTGAAGGCATGTACAGAGCATCAGATTGGGTATGAGCAGTGTGGTTTCAGACGTGCTAGAGAATGTTTGGATCAGGTGTTTGCTTTGAAGAATATATGCGAGAAATACTTAGAAAAAGAAATGGATTTGTATGTAGCATTTATCGATCTGGAGAAGGCATATGATAGAGTTGATAGAGATGCTCTGTGGAAGGTATTAAGAATATATGGTGTGGGAGGCAAGTTGTTAGAAGCAGTGAAAAGTTTTTATCGACGATGTAAGGTATGTGTACGTGTAGGAAGAGAGGAAAGTGATTGCTTCTCATTGAAAGTAGGTTTGCGGCAGGGGTGTGTGATGTCTCCATGGTTGTTTAATTTGTTTATGGATGGGGTTGTTAGGGAGGTGAACGCAAGAGTTTTGGAAAGAGGGTCAAGTATGCAGTCTGTTGTGGATGAGAGAACTTGGGAAGTGAGTCAGTTGTTGTTCGCTGATGATACTGCGCTGGTGGCTGATTCATGTGAGAAACTGCAGAAGCTGGTGACTGAGTTTGGTAAAGTGTGTGAAAGAAGAAACTTAAAAGGAAATGTGAATAAGAACAAGGTTATTAGGTACAGTAGGGTTGAGGGTCAAGTCAATTGGGAGGTAAGTTTGAAGGGAGAAAAGCTGGAGGAAGTGAAGTGTTTTAGATATCTGGGAGTGGATCTGGCAGCGGATGGAACCATGGAAGCGGCAGTGAATCATAGGGTGGGGGAGGGGGCGAAAATTCTGGGAGCCTTGAAGAATGTTTGGAAGTCGAGAACATTACCACGAAAAGCAAAAATGGGTATGTTTCAAGGAATAGTGGTTCAAACAATGTTGTATGGTTGCGAGGCGTGGGCTATGGATAGAGTTGTACGCAGGAGGGTGGATGTGCTGGAAATGAGATGTTTGAGGACAATATGTGGTGTGAGGTGGTTTGATCGAGTAAGTAATGTAAGGGTGAGAGAGATGTGTGGAAATAAAAAGAGTGTGGTTGAGAGAGCAGAAGAGGGTGTTTTGACATGGTTTGGTCACATGGAGAGAATGAGTGGGGAAAGATTGACCAAGAGGGAACGAGGAGAAGTGTGAGACCAAATTGGAGGTGGAAAGATTGAGTGAAAAAGATTTTGAGTGATCGGGGCCTGAACATGCAGGAGGGTGAAAGGCGTGCAAGGAATAGAGTGAATTGGAACGATGTGGTATACCGGGGTCGCCGTGCTGTCAATGGATTGAACCAGCGTATGTGAAGCGTCTGGGGTAAACCATGCAAAGTGGGTGGGGCCTGGATGTGGATAGGGAGCTGTGGTTTCGGTGCATTATTACTTGACAGCTAGAGACTGAGTGTGAACGAATAGGGCCTTTGGTGTTTTTCCTCGCGCTACCTCGCAGACATGAGGGGGGAGGGGGTTGTTATTCCATGTGTGGCGAGGTGGCGATGGGAATAAATCAAGGCAGACAGTATGAATTATGTACATGTGAATATATGTATATGTCTGTGTGTGTATATATATGTGTATATTGAGATGTATAGTTATGTATATTGTGCATGGGTGGACATGTATGTATATACATGTGTATGTTAGTGGGTTGGGCCATTCTTTCGTCTGTTTCCTTGCGCTACCTCGTTAACGCGGGAGACAGCGACAAAGCAAAATAATAATAATAATAATAATAATAATATATATATATATATATATATATATATATATATATATATATATATATATATATATATATATATATATATATATATGTATATTTTTATCCCTGGGGATAGGGGAGAAAGAATACTTCCCACGTATTCCCTGCGTGTCGTAGAAGGCGACTAAAAGGGAAGGGAGCGGGGGGCTGGAAATCCTCCCCTCTCCTTTTTTTTTTAATTTTCCAAAAGAAAGAACAGAGAAAGGGGCCAGGTGAGGATATTCCCTCAAAGACCCAGTCCTCTGTTCTTAACGCTACCTCGCTGTCGCGGGAAATTCGAATAGTGTAAAAAAAAAAAAATATATATATATATATATATATATATATATATATACCCATACATTTCAACGTATACATATATATATATATACCTATACATTTCAACGTATACATATATATACCTATACATTTCAACGTATACATATATATACACACACAGTCATGTACATATATATACATGTACATAATTCATACTGTCTCCCCTCATTCATTCTCGTCGCCACCCCACCACACATGAAATGACAAACCCTTCCTCCCGCATGTGCACGAGGTAGCGCTAGAAAAAGACAACAAACGACACATTTGTTCACACTTAGTCTCTAGTTGTCACGTATAATGTACGGAAACCATAGCTTCTTTTCCACATCCAAGCCCCACAGGACTTTCTATTGCTTAACGCAGATGCTTCGTATGCCCTGGTTCAATCAATTGACAGCACGACAACCCCGGTATACCACATCGTTGTAATTCACTCTAGTCATTGCACACCTTTCACCCTCCTGCATGTTCAGGCCCCGATCACTCAAAAGCTTTTTCACTCCATCTTTCCACCTCCAAATTGATCTCCCACTTCTCCTCGTTCCCTCCACCTGTGACACATATAACCTCTTTGTCAATCTTTCCTCACTCATTTTCTCCATGTGACCAAACCATTTCAAATCACCTTCTTCTGCTCTCTCAACCACACTCTTCTTATTACCACACATATCTCTTACCCTCTCATTACGTACTCGATCAAACCACCTCCCACCACATATTGTACTCAAACGTCTCATTTCCAGCACATTCCACCCTCCTCCGCACAGCTCTGTCTACACCCCACGCCTCGCAACCATATAACATTGTTGGAACTACTATTCCTTCAAACACACCCATTTTTGCTTTCCATTCTTTAACGCTCCCAGAACTTTCGCCCCCTCCCCCGCCCTGTGATTCACTTCAGCTCCCATGATTCCATCCGCTTCCAAATCCAATCCCAGATATCTAAAACACATCACTTCCTCCAGTTCTTATCAATTCAAACCTACCTCCCAATTGACTTGTCTGTCCCTCAACCCTACTGTACCTAATACCCTTGCTCTTATTCACATCTACTGTCAGCTTTCTTCTTTCACACACTTTACCAAATTCAGTCACCAGCTTCTGCAGTTTCTCACGCGAATCATCCACCAGCGTTGTATCATCAGCGAACAAGAACTGACTGACTTCCCAAGCTCTCTCATGCCTTTCCAGAACTTGCATTCACCTCCCTGACAACCCCATCCATAAAGAAATTAAACAACCATTGAGACATCATGCACCCCTACAGCAAACCAACATTCACTGAGAACCAATCACTTTCCTCTCTTCCTACACGCACACATGCCTTACATTTCGATAAAAACTTTTTACTGCTTCTAACAACTTACCTCCACACAGCATCCCTCACAACTCTACAGTATGCCTTCTCCAGATCCATAAATGCTACATACAAATCCATTTTCTTTTTTAATTGTTTTTTACATACATTTTTCAAGCAAACACCTGATGCACACATCCTCTATAACTTCTGAAACCACACTGCTTTTCCCCTATCTGATGCTCTGTACATGCTTTCACCCTCTCAAACAATACCCTCCCATATAATTTCCCAGGAATACTCAAAAAACTTATACCTCTGTACTTTGAGCACGCACTTTTAACCCCTTTGCATTTGTACGATGGCACTATGCAAGCATTCCACCAATCCTCAGTCACCTCACCATGAGTCATACATATATTGAATAACCTTACCAATCAGTCAAGAACAAAGTCAACCACTTTCTTACTAAATTCCCCTGCAATACTATCCAAACCCATTGCCTTACCGGCTTTCATCTTCTGCAAACCTTTTACTACCTCTTCTCTGTTTACGAAATCATTCTCCCTAACCCTCTCTGGTTGCACACCACCTCGACCAAAATATCCTATATCTACCACTCTATTATCAAAGACATTCAACAAACCTTCAGAATACTCACTCCATCTCCTCACATCACCATTACTTGTTATCACCTCCCCATTAGCCCCTTTCACTAATGTTCCCTTTTCTTTCGCACTTTGATTACCTCCTTCCAAAACATCTTTTCATTCTCCCTAAAATTTGATGATGCTATCCCACCTCAACTCTCCTTTGCCCTTTTTTTTCACCTCTCTCACCTTTCTCTTGACCTCCTGCGTCTTTCTTTTATACATCTTCCACTGATTTGCATTATTTCCCTACAAAAATCGTTTCAATGCCTCTGTCTTCTCTTTCTATACTAATCGTACTTCTTCAACCCACCACTTACTACCCTTTCTAATCTGCCCACCTCCCACGCTTCTCATTCCCAGAGCATCTTTGAGCAAGGCATAACTGCTTCCCTAGACACATCCCATTCCTTCCCCACTCCCCTTACGTCCTTTGTTATCACCATTTTCCATTCTTTACTCAGTCTCCCCTGGCACCTCCTCAAACAAGTCTCCTTCCCACGATTACTTACTCTCACCACTCTCTACACCCCAGCATTCTCTCTACTTTTCAGAAAACCTCTACGAGTCTTCACCTTCTCCTCCACGAGATAATGATCAGACATCCCTCCAGTTGCACCTCTCGGCACATTAACATCCAAAAGTCTCTCTTTCACGCGCCTATCAAGTAACATGTAATCCAATAACTCTCTCTGGCCATCTTTCCTACTTACATATGTATACTTAAGTATATCTCTTTAAACCAGGTATTCCCAATCACCAGTCTTTTTTCAGCGCACAAATCTACAAGCTCTTCATCATTTCCATTTACAACACTGAACACCTCATGTACACCAATTATTCGCTCAACTGCCACATTACTCACCATTGCATTCAAATCACTCATCACTATAAACAGGTCTCGTGCATCAAATCTACTAACACACTCACTCAGCTGTTCCCGAAACACTTGCCTTTTATGATCTTTCTTCTCATGCCCAGGTGCATATCCACCAATAATCACCCATCTCTCTCCAGCCACTTTCAGTTTTACCCATATCAATCTAGAGTTTACTTTCTTACACTTTATCACATACCCCTATAACTCCTGTTTCATGAGTAGTGCTACTCATTCCCTTGCTCTTGTCCTCTCACCAACCCCTGATTTTACTCAAAAGATATTCCAAAACCAAACGTCCCCTTTACCCTTCACTCAGATGCAGAACATCCAGGTTCTTTTCCTCAAAGCTACTACGCATCTCTCCTTTTTTCTCATCTTCTTTACACCCATACATATTTAGAGAGTCTAATCTGAACCTTCAAGGAGGATGAGCATTCCCCGCGTGACTCCTTCTGTTTCCCCTTTTAGAAAGTTAAAATACAAGAAGGGTGGGTATATATATACATACATATATATATATATATATATATATATATATATATATATATATATATATATATATATATATATATATATATATATATATATATATATATATATATATATATTTCTTTTTTTTTTTGCTTAGTCGCAGTTTCCCGCGTTTGCTAGGTAGCGCAAGGAAACAGACGAAAGAAATGGCCCAACCCACAACCATACACATGTATATACATACGTCCACACACGCAAATATACATACCTATACAGCTTTCCATGGTTTATCCCAGACGCTTCACATCCCTGATTCAATCTACTGACAGCAAGTCAACCCCGGTATACCACATCGATCCAATTCACTCTATTCCTTGCCCTCCTTTCACCCTCCTGCATGTTCAGGCCCCGATCACACAAAATCTTTTTCACTCCATCTTTCCACCTCCAATTTGGTTTCCCACTTCTCGTTCCCTCCACCTCCGACACATATATACTCTTGGTCAATCTTTCCTCACTCATTCTCTCCATGTGCCCAAACCATTTCAAAACATCCTCTTCTGCTCTCTCAACCACGCTCTTTTTATTTCCAAACATCTCTCTTACCCTTACGTTACTTACTCGATCAAACCACCTCACACCACACATTGTCCTCAAACATCTCATTTCCAGCACATCCACCCTCCTGCGCACAGCTCTATCCATAGCCCACGCCTCGCAACCATACAACATTGTTGGAACCACTATTCCTTCAAACATACCCATTTTTGATTTCCGAGATAATGTTCTCGACTTCCACACATTCTTCAAGGCTCCCAGGATTTTCGCCCCCTCCCCCACCCTATGATCCACTTCAGCTTCCATGGTTCCATCCGCAGCGAGATCCACTCCCAGATATCTAAAACACTTTACTTCCTCCAGTTTTGTTCCATTCAAACTTACCTCCCAATTGACTTGACCCTCAACCCTACTGTACCTAATAACCTTGCTCTTATTCACATTTACTCTTAACTTTCTTCTTTCACACATTTTACAAAACTCAGTCACCAGCTTCTGCAGTTTCTCACATGAATCAGCCACCAGCGCTGTATCATCAGCAAACAACAACTGACTCACTTCCCAAGCTCTCTCATCCCCAACAGACTTCATACTTGCGCCTCTTTCCAAAACCCTTGCATTTACCTCCCTAACAACCCCATCCATAAACAAATTAAACAACCATGGAGACATCACACACCCATGCCGCAAACCTACATTCACTGAGAACCAATCACTTTCCTCTCTTCCTACACGTACACATGCCTTACATCCTCGATAAAAACTTTCCACTGCTTCTAACAACTTGCCTCCCACACCATATATTCTTAATACCTTCCACAGAGCATCTCTATCAACTCTATCATATGCCTTCTCCAGATCCATAAATGCTACATACAAATCTATTTGCTTTTCTAAGTATTTCTCACATACATTCTTCAAAGCAAACACCTGATCCACACATCCTCTACCACTTCTGAAACCACACTGCTCTTCCCCAATCTGATGCTCTGTGCATGCCTTCACCCTCTCAATCAATACCCTCCCATATAATTTACCAGGAATACTCAACAAACTTATACCTCTGTAATTTGAGCACTCACTCTTATCCCCTTTGCCTTTGTACAATGGCACTATGCACGCATTCCGCCAATCCTCAGGCACCTCACCATGAGTCATATATACATTAAATAACCTCACCAACCAGTCAACAATACAGTCACCCCCTTCTTTAATAAATTCCACTGCAATACCATCCAAACCTGCTGCCTTGCCGGCTTTCATCTTCCGCAAAGCTTTTACTACCTCTTCTCTGTTTACCAAATCATTTTCCCTAACCCTCTCACTTTGCACACCACCTCGACCAAAACACCCTATATCTGCCACTCTATCATCAAACACATTCAGCAAACCTTCAAAATACTCACTCCATCTCCTTCTCACATCACCACTGTTTGTTATCACCTCCCCATTTGCGCCCTTCACTGAAGTTCCCATTTGCTCCCTTGTCTTACGCACTTTATTTACCTACTTCCAGAACATCCTTTTATTCTCCCTAAAATTTAATGATACTCTCTCATCCTAACTCTCATTTGCCCTCTTTTTCACCTCTTGCACCTTTCTCTTGACCTCCTGTCTCTTTCTTTTATACATCTCCCACTCAATTGCATTTTTTCCCTGAAAAAATCGTCCAAATGCCTCTCTCTTCTCTTTCACTAATAATCTTACTTCTTCATCCCACCACTCCCTACCCTTTCTAAGCAATCCGCCTCCCACTCTTCTCATGCCACAAGCATCTTTTGCGCAATCCATCACTGATTCCCTAAATACATCCCATTCCTCCCCCACTCCACTTACCTCCTTTGTTCTCGCCTTTTTCCATTCTGTACTCAGTCTCTCCTGGTACTTCCTCACACAAGTCTCCTTCCCAAGCTCACTTACTCTCACCACCCTCTTCACCCCAGCATTCACTCTTCTTTTCTGAAAACCCATACAAATCTTCACCTTAGCCTCCACAAGATAATGATCAGACATCCCTCCAGTTGCACCTCTCAGCACATTAACATCCAAAAGTCTCTCTTTCGCGCGCCTGTCAATTAACACGTAATCTAATGACGCTCTCTGACCATCTCTCCTACTTACCTACGTGTAGTTATGTATATCTCCCTTTTTAAACTAGGTAATCCCGATCACCAGTCCTTTTTCAGCACATAAATGTACAAGCTCTTCACCATTTCCATTTACAACACTGAACACCCCATGTATACCAGTACTCCTGAAACAGGAGTTGTGGGAGTATGTGCTAGAATGTAAGAAAGTAAATTCTCGATTAATATGTGTAAAACTGAAAGTTGATGGAGAGAGATGGGCGATTATTGGTGCATATGCACCTTGGCATGTGAAGGAAGATCATGAGAGGCAAGTGTTTTGGGAGCAGCTGAATGAGTGTGTTAGTGGTTTTGATGCACGAGACCGGGTTATAGTGATGGGTGATTTGAATGCAAAGGTGAGTAATGTGGCAGTTGAGGGAATAAATGGTGTATATATATATATATATATATATATATATATATATATATATATATATATATATATATATATATATATATATATATATATATATATATATATATATATATATATATATATATATATATACATATATATATATATATATATATATATATATATATATATATTTATATATATATATTTTATACTTTGTCGCTGTCTCCCGCGTTTGCGAGGTAGCGCAAGGAAACAGACGAAGGAAATGGCCCAACCCCCCCCCCCATACACATGTATATACACACGTCCACACACGCAAATATACATACCTACACAGCTTTCCATGGTTTACCCCAGACGCTTCACATGCCTTGATTCAATCCACTGACAGCACGTCAACCCCGGTATACCACATCGCTCCAATTCACTCTATTCCTTGCCCTCCTTTCACCCTCCTGCATGTTCAGGCAACGATCACACAAAATCTTTTTCACTACATCTTTCCACCTCCAATTTGGTCTCCCTCTTCTCCTCGTTCCCTCCACCTCCGACAAGTATATCCTCTTGGTCAATCTTTCCTCACTCATTCTCTCCATGTGCCCAAACCACTTCAAAACACCCTCTTCTGCTCTCTCAACCACGCTCTTTTTATTTCCACACATCTCTCTTACCCTTACGTTACTCACTCGATCAAACCACCTCACACCACACATTGTCCTCAAACATCTCATTTCCAGCACATCCATCCTCCTGCGCACAACTCTATCCATAGCCCATTCCTCGCAACCATACAGCATTGTTGGAACCACTATTCCTTCAAACATACCCATTTTTGCTTTCCGAGATAATGTTCTCGACTTCCACACATTCTTCAAGGCCCCCAGAATTTTCGCCCCCTCCCCCACCCTATGATCCACTTCCGCTTCCATGGTTCCATCCGCTGCCAGGTCCACTCCTAGATATCTAAAACACTTCACTTCCTCCAGTTTTTCTCCATTCAAACTCACCCCCCAATTGACTTGACCCTCAACCCTACTGTACCTAATAACCTTGCTCTTATTCACATTTACTCTTAACTTTCTTCTTCCACACACTTTACCAAACTCAGTCACCAGCTTCTGCAGTTTCTCACATGAATCAGCCACCAGCGCTGTATCATCAGCGAACAACAACTGACTCACTTCCCAAGCTCTCTTATCCCCAACTGACTTCATACTTGCCCTTCTTTCCAAAACTCTTGCATTTACCTCCCTAACAACCCCATCCATAAACAAATTAAACAACCATGGAGACATCACACACCCCTGCCGCAAACCTACATTCACTGAGAACCAATCACTTTCCTCTCTTCCTACACGTACACATGCCTTACATCCTCGATAAAAACTTTTCACTGCTTCTAACAACTTTCCTCCCACACCATATATTCTTAATACCTTCCACAGAGCATCTCTATCAACTCTATCATATGCCTTCTCCAGATCCATAAATGCTACATACAAATCCATTTGCTTTTCTAAGTATTTCTCACATACATTCTTCAAAGCAAACACCTGATCCACACATCCTCTACCACTTCTGAAACCACACTGCTCTTCCCCAATCTGATGCTCTGTACATGCCTTCACCCTCTCACTCAATACCCTACCATATAATTTACTAGGAATACTCAACAAACTTATACCTCTGTAATTTGAGCACTCACTCTTATCCCCTTTGCCTTTGTACAATGGCACTATGCACGCATTCCGCCAATCCTCAGGCACCTCACCATTAGTCATACATACATTGAATAACCTTACCAACCAATCAACAATACAGTCACTCCCTTTTTTAATAAATTCCACTGCAATACCATCCAAACCTGCTGCCTTGCCGGCTTTCATCTTCCGCAAAGCTTTCACTACCTCTTCTCTGTTTACCAAAACATTTTCCCTAACCCTCTCACTTTGCACACCACCTCGACCAAAACACCCTATATCTGCCACTCTATCATCAAACACATTCAACAAACCTTCAAAATACTCACTCCATCTCCTTCTCACATCACCACTACTTGTTATCACCTCCCCATTTGCGCCCTTCACTGAAGTTCCCATTTGCACCCTTGTCTTACGCACTTTATTTATTCTCCCTAAAATTTAATGATACTCTCTCACCCCAACTCTCATTTGCCCTTTTTTTCACCTCTTGCACCTTTCTCTTGACCTCCTGTCTCTTTCTTTTACACATCTCCCACTCAATTGCATTTTTTCCCTGAAAAAATCGTCCAAATGCCTCTCTCTTCTCTTTCACTAATACTCTTACTTCTTCATCCCACCACTCACTACCCTTTCTAATCAACCCACCTCCCACTCTTCTCATGCCACAAGCATCTCTTGCGCAATCCATCACTGATTCCCTAAATACATCCCATTCCTCCCCCACTCCCCTTACTTCCATTGTTCTCACCTTTTTCCATTCTGTACTCAGTCTCTCCTTGTACTTCCTCACACAGGTCTCCTTCCCAAGCTCACTTACTCTCACCACCCTCTTCACCCCAACATTCACTCTTCTTTTCTGAAAACCCATACAAATCTTCACCTTAGCCTCCACAAGATAATGATCAGACATCCCTCCAATTGCACCTCTCAGCACATTAACATCCAAAAGTCTCTCTTTCGCACGCCTGTCAATTAACACGTAATCCAATAACGCTCTCTGGCCATCTCTCTTACTTACTTAAGTATACTTATGTATATCTCGCTTTTTAAACCAAGTATTCCCAAGCATCAGTCCTTTTTCAGCACATAAATCTACAAGCTCTTCACCATTTCCATTTACAACACTGAACACCCCATGTATACCAATTATTCCCTCAACTGCCACATTACTCACCTTTGCATTCAAATCACCCATCACTATAACCCGGTCTCGTGCATCAAAACCACTAAGACACTCATTCAGCTGCTCCTAAAACACTTGCCTCTCATGATCTTTCTTCTCATGCCCAGGTGCATATGCACCAATAATCACCTACCTCTCTCCATCAACTTTCAGTTTTACCCATATTAATCGAGAATTTACTTTCTTACATTCTATCACATACTCCCACAACTCCTGTTTCAGGAGTATTGCTACTCCTTCCCTTGCTCTTGTCCTCTCACTAACCCCTGACTTTACTCCCCAGACATTCCCAAACCACTCTTCCCCTTTACCCTTGAGCTTCGTTTCACTCAGAGCCAAAACATCCAGGTTCCTTTCCTCAAACATACTACCTATCTCTCCTTTTTTCACATCTTGGTTACATCCACACACATTTAGGCACCCCACTCTGAGCCTTCGAGGAGGATGAGCACTCCCCGCGTGACTCCTTCTTCTGTTTCCCATTTTAGAAAGTTAATACAAGGAGGGGAGGATTTCTGGCCCCCCGCTCCCGTCCCCTCTAGTCGCTTTCTACGACACGCGAGGAATACGTGGGAAGTATTCTTTCACCCCTATCCCCATGGATAATATACATATATATATAAATATACACACATACACACACATACACACACATACACATACATACGCACATATACACACACACACACATACATATATATACCTATGAAAAATGTAAGAAACAATTTAGAAAACTGAAACTTCTAGCTTGAAATGAATGAAAAAATGAATGTCACATAATGGTTCAACCTCTGGCTATGGAAAAAGGAAATGTATAATTTATTTACACAAACGTCAATAGCAGTTCTCATCAATTTAACCACTGTATCAATAAGCTTCAATGTCTAAGCTACATTTTTCTCCAATTTCACTATTTTCTTGTCAAAACACCATGTATGAAAACTATCACTCCAGTAACACAACTATAAACATTTACTTACCCTTTAAAAAAAAGTTCTGGGGAAGTCTGTCTCGATACACTGCGGGACACTCTACCACCTGGCGGGGTTTGTGTTGCAATGGTTCCCGATTCACGAACGTAGTAGCATCACTGGTGGGCCAAGGTAGTTCCGTTTGCGAAGAGGCGCTTTATATGATGTCTTGAGACTGTGCCCAGGGCACTGAGGATGGAGGCAGACCACACACCATATATATATATATATATATATATATATATATATATATATATATATATATATATATATATATATATATATATATATATATATATATATATATATATATATATATATATATATATATATATATATATATATATATATATATATATATATATATATATATATATATATATATATATATATATATATATATATATATATATATATATATATATATATATATATATATATATATATATATATATATATATATATATATATATATATATATATATATATATATTGTTATAAACACGTGTGTTTGTGTCCACGTGGTTCGTATATGTGTCTTGGTGTATCTCTGTGTATGACGTCTTGATGTAGGGAGCGGCTTCTATCGGCCCGGATCTCACTTTCCCTGACCGTGTTGATTGCCTTAGTAATCATGTCTTGACCTAGACCTTGACCAGCCCTGTAACACCCAAACGTCAGGTCGACGGCGTCAGGTCGACGGCGTTAGGTCCAACCATGGGAACTGCTACGGTATGTCGTCACGTGCGTTCGCTGCCGGCGTGGACAAAGGAACAGAGGAGTTTGGATGCACGCCACATATGGAGGCTGGACCTTAGGCCTCCTTCAGCCAATCAAGTCGAGAAGAGGGCGTGACAACCAGTCTCGACCTATCAAGGGCAATTGTGTCTTTGTGACCTATAGCAGAACTAGGTGGCGGGTCGAGGCGTGGCCAGCTGTTCCTGCCTTGCTGGTCATTCAGATAAAAGCTCAGACGATCGTCTGAGACCTTGATTCCTTCAACAGTCTCGCGCCCAGCAAGGTAATGTAGGCTTTCCCTGTCTCGAACCCCGTAGCCACCGCTGCCCTAGGTTGTGGGATGTTTGTGTCAAGTCAAGCTTAACTAAGTGTAACATTTATGTACTGTGTCACGTCAGAATCTAACTAAATGTAATGCTATCGAACAAAGTGTCAACGGAAAGAGATCTGGTTTGAAATCTTATCTGGAATTGTTAACATATGTTCAATGTCAAACTCATGTTCAGTGTTAACGTAAATGATTCGTGCCTGATTTATGTGTTCACCTTGTACATTTGAATCCTTTTCATTATAAGTGATTCTAGCCTTGGTGTTTGTTTTAACCCTATAACGTTAAGATAGCGTTATCCTGAGTTGTGCTATATTACAAATCTACCGTCCTTGCAAAGACGAGTACCGGTAGAGTATTTGTAACATATGTATGTTACTGGCGACCTTGCGATAATAAGTGCTGAGTTCGTAACAATATATATGTGTGTGTATAATACATGGTCGTGAGGCATGTAGATAGGGTTGTACAGAGAAGGGTGGTTGTGTTGGAAATGAAATTTTTGAGGACGATATGTGGTGAGGTGATTTGATCGAATAAGTAATGAAAGAGTAAGAGATGGTTCGTAGTAGAAAGAGTGTAGTTGAGAGAGCAGAAGAAGGTGTGTTGAGGTGGTTTCGGCATATGGAGAGAGTGAGTTAGGAAAGGTAAGGAGAAGCTGTAGACCAAGTTGGAGGTGGGAGGATGGATTGGAAAAGATTTTGAGTGATCGGGGCCTGAACATGCTGGAGGGTGAGAGTCATGCAAGGAATAGAGTGAATTGGAATGCTGTGGTTTACCAGGGTTGACGTGCTATCAGTGGACTGAACCAGAGTATGTGAAACATCTGGAGTAAAACATTGAGAAACTTTAGGTGTTGGTGACTGAGTTTAAAAAAGTATGTGAAATGAGGAACTTGAGAGTAAATGTGAATAAGAGCAAGGTTATTAGGTTTAGAAGGGTTGTGAGACAAGTTAATTGGGATGTAAATTTGATTGGAGAAAGGTTGGAGGAAGTGAAGTGTTTTAGATATCTTCGAGTGGACTTGGCCGTGAATGGAACCTTGGAAGCAGAAGTCAGCCACAGTGTGGGGGAGGGGGGCAAAGGTTCTGAGGAGCGATGAAGAATGTTTGGAAGGAGGGAACGTTATCACAGAGAAAAAAAAGGGGCTGTTTGAAGGAATAATAGTTCCATCAGTATCATATGGTTGCGAGGCATGGGCTATAGATACGGTTGTATGAGGAGGGTGGATGTGTTGGAAATGAAATGTTTGAGGGCAATATGTGGTGTGAGGTGGTTTGATCGAGTAAGTAATGAAAGGGTAAGAGAGATGTTTGGTAATAAAAAGAGTGTGGTTGAAAGAGCAAAAGTGGGTGTGTTGAAATGGTTTGGACATATTGAGAAAATGAATGAGAACCAGTTAACAAAGAGGATATATGTGTCAGAGATGGAAGGAACAAGGAGAAGCAGGAGACAGAATTGGAAGTGGAAAGATGGAGTGAAAAGATTTTGAGTGATTGGGGCCTGAACACACATGAGGGTGAAAGGTGTGCAAGAAATAGAGTGAATTGGAACGATGTGGTGTACCAGGGTTGACGTGCTCACAGTAGACTGGACCAGGGCATGTGAACTATCTGGGGTAAACCATGGAAAGGTCTGTGGAACCTGGATGTTGATGGGGGGCTATGGTTTCAGTGCATTACACATGACGGGTGGATAATGGATGTGAGCTGATGTTTCCTTCCTTCATCTGTTCCGAGTGCTACGTGACGAATGTGGAAAAAAGCGATCTAGTATGAAAATATGTATACAGACAAGGGGGCCAAGTGAGGATTTTTTCCTCTGTGGATTAGTCATCTGTTCTTGACATAAACTTGCCTAAAGCGGTGAATGGCGAATATGTATCTAAAAAGAGAAAATATGTATGTATATATATATATATATATATATATATATATATATATATATATATATATATATATATATATATATATATATATATATATATATATATATATATATATATATATATATATATATATATATATATATATATATATATATATATATATATATATATATATATATATATATATATATATATAGTGGGAGACCAAATTGGAGGGGGAAAGATGGAGTGAAAAAGATTTTGAGCGATTGCGGCCTGAACATGCAGGAGGGTGAAAGGCGTGCAAGGAATAGAGTGAATTGGAACGATGTGGTATACCGGGGTCGATGTGCTGTCAATGGATTGAACCAGGGTATGTGAAGCGTCTGGGGTAAACCATGCAAAGTGTGTGGGGCCTGGATGTGGAAAGGGAGCTGTGGTTTCGGTGCCTTATTACATGACAGCTAGAGACTGAGTGGGAACGAATGGGGCCTTTGGTGTTTTTCCTGGCGCTACCTCGCACACATGAGGGGGGAGGGGGTTGTTATTCCATGTGTGGCGAGGTGGCGATGGGAACAAATAAAGGGCAGACAGTATGAATTATGTACATGTGTATATATGTATATGTCTGTGTGTGTATATATATGTGTACATTGAGATGTATAGGTTTGTATATTGTGCATGGGTGGACATATATGTATATGGATGTGTATATGGGCGGGTTGGGCCATTCTTTCGTCTGTTTCCTTGCGCTACCTCCCTAACGCGGGAGACAGCGACAAAGCAAAATAAATAAATACATTTATATATATATATATATATATATATATATATATATATATATATATATATATATATATATATATATATATTATCCCTGGGGATAGGGGAGAAAGAATACTTCCCACGTATTCCCTGCGTGTCGTAAAAGCCGACTTAATAAGAAGGGAACGGGGGGCTGGAAATCCTCCCCTCTCGTTTTTAGTTTTCCTAATGAAAGAACAGAGGAGGGGGCCAGGTGAGGATATTCCCTCAAAGGCTCAGTCCTCTGTTCTTAACGCTACATTGGTGACGCGGGAAATGGCGAATAGTAAGAAAAAAGAAAATATATATATATATATATATATATATATATATATATATATATATATATATATATATATATATATATATATATATATATATATATATATATATATATATATATATATATATATATATATATATATATATATATTCATAGATAAAGGGTAAAGGAGAAGAGTGGTTTGGGAATGTCTTGGGAGTAAAGTCAGGGGTTAGTGAGAGGACAAGAGCAAGGGAAGGAGTAGCAGTACTCCTGAAACAGGAGTTGTGGGAGTATGTGATAGTATGAAAGAAAGTAAATTCTCGATTAATATGGGTAAAACTGAAAGTTGATGGAGAGAGATGGGTGATAATTGGTGCATATGCACCTGGGTGTGACAAGAAAGATCATGAGACAAGTGTTTTGCGAGCAGCTGAATGAGTGTGTTAGTGGTTTTGATGCACGAGACCGGGTTATAGTGATGGGTGATTTGAATGCAAAGGTGAGTAATGTGGCAGTTGAGGGAATAATTGGTATACATGGGGTATTCAGTGTTGTAAATGGAAATGGTAATGAGTTTGTAGATTTATGTGCTGAAAAAGGACTGGTGATTGGGAATACCTGGTTTAAAAAGCGAGATATACATAAGTATACGTATGTAAGTAGGAGAGATGGCCAGAGAGCGTTATTGGATTACGTGTTAATTGACAGGCGCGCGAAAGAGAGACTTTTGGATGTTAATGTGCTGAGAGGTGCAACTAGAGGGATGTCTGATTATTATCTTGTGGAGGCTAAGGTGAAGATTTGTATGGGTTTTCAGAAAAGAAGAGTGAATGTTGTGGTGAAGAGGGTGGTGAGAGTAGGTGAGCTTGGGAAGGAGACTTGTGTGAGGAAGTACCAAGAGAGACTGAGTACAGAATGGAAAAAGGTGAGAACAATGGAAGTAAGGGGAGTGGGGGAGGAATGGGATGTATTTAGGGAATCAGTGATGGATTGCGCAAAAGATGCTTGTGGCATGAGAAGAGTGGGAGGTGGGTTGATTAGGAAGGGTAGTGAGTGGTGGGATGAAGAAGTAAGATTATTAGTGAAAGAGAAGAGAAAGGCATTTGGACGATTTTTGCAGGAAAAAAATGCAGATGAGTGGGAGACGTATAAAAGAAAGAGACAGGAGGTCAAGAGAAAGGTGCAAGAGGTGAAAAAGAGGGCAAATGAGAGTTGGGGTGAGAGAGTATCATTAGATTTTAGGGAGAATAAAAAGATGTTCTGGAAGGAGGTAAATAAAGTGCGTAAGACAAGTGAGCAAATGGGAACTTCATTGAAGGGCGCAAATGGGGAGGTGATAACAAGTAGTGGTGATGTGAGGAGATGGAGTGAGTATCTTGAAGGTTTGTTGAATGTGTTTGATGATACAGTGGCAGATATAGGGTGTTTTGGTCGAGGTGGTGTGCAAAGTGAGAGGGTTATGGAAAATGAGTTGGTAAACAGAGTACAGGTAGTAAAAGCTTTGCGGAAGATGAAAGCCGGCAAGGCAGCAGGTTTGGATGGTATTGCAGTGGAATTTATTAAAAAAGGGGGTGACTGTATTATTGACTGGTTGGTAAGGTTATTTGATGTATGTATGACTCATGGTGAGGTGCCTGAGGATTGGCGGAATGCGTGCATAGTGCCATTGTACAAAGGCAAAGGGGATAAGAGTGAGTGCTCAAATTACAGAGGTATAAGTTTGTTGAGTATTCCTGGTAAATTATATGGGAGGGTATTGATTGAGAGGGTGAAGGAATGTACAGAGCATCAGATTGGGGAAGAGTAGTGTGGTTTCGAAAGTGGTAGAGGATGTGTGGATCAGGTGTTTGCTTTGTAGAATGTATGTGAGAAATACTTAGAAAAGCAAATGGATTTGTATATAGCATTTATTGATCTGGAGAAGGCATATGATAGAGTTGATAGAGATGCTCTGTGGAAGGTATTAAGAATATATGGTGTGGGAGGCAAGTTGTTAGAAGCAGTGAAAAGTTTTTATCGAGGATGCAAGGCATGTGTACGTGTAGGAAGAGAGGAAAGTGATTGGTTCTCAGTGAATGTAGGTTTGCGGCAGGGGTGTGTGATGTCTCCATGGTTGTTTAATTTGTTTATGGATGGGGTTGTTAGGGAGGTGACTGCAAGAGTTTTGTAAAGAGGGGCAAGTATGAAGTCTGTTGGGGATGAGAGAGCTTGGGAAGTGAGTCAGTCGTTGTTCGCTGATGATACAGCGCTGGTGGCTGATTCATGTGAGAAACTGCAGAAGCTGGTGACTGAGTTTGGTAAAGTGTGTGAAAGAAGAAAGTTAAGAGTAAATGTGAATAAGAGCAAGGTTATTAGGTACAGTAGGGTTGAGGGTCAAGTCAATTGGGAGGTAAGTTTGAATGGAGAAAAACTGGAGGAAGTGAAGTGTTTTAGATATCTGGGAGTGGATCTGGCAGCGGATGGAACCATGAAAGCGGAAATGGATCATAGGGTGGGGGAGGGGGCGATAATCCTGGGAGCCTTGAAGAATGTGTGGAAGTCGAGAATATTATCTCGTAAAGCAAAAATGGGTATGTTTGAAGGAATAGTGGTTCCAATAATGTTGTATGGTTGTGAGGCGTGGGCTATGGATAGTGTTGTGAGCAGGAGGATGGATGTGCTGGAAATGAGATGTTTGAGGACAATGTGTGGTGTGAGGTGGTTTAATCGAGTAAGTAACGTAAGTGTAAGAGAGATGTGTGGAAATAAAAAAAAGCGTGGTTGAGATAGCAGAAGAGCGTGTTTTGAAATGGTTTGTGCACATGGAGAGAATGAGTGAGGAAGGATTGACCAAGAGGATATATGTGTCGGGGGTGGAGGGAACGAGAAGTGGGAGACCAAATTGGAGGTGGAAAGATGGAGTGAAAAAGATTTTGTGTGATTGGGGCCTGAACATGCAGGAGGGTGAAAGGAGGGCAAGGAATTGAGTGAATTGGATCGATATGGTATACCGGGGTTGACGTGCTGTCAGTGGATTGAATCAGGGCATGTGAAGCGTCTAGGGTAAACCATGGAAAGCTGTGTAGGTATGTATATTTGCGTGTGTGGACGTATGTATATACATGTGTATGGGGTGGGTTGGGCCATTTCTTTCGTCTGTTTCCTTGCGCTACCTCGCAAACGTGGGAGACAGCGACAAAGTAAAAAAAAAAAGAAAAAAAAAATATATATATATATATATATTTATATATATATATATATATATATATATTATATATATACATATATATATATATATATATATATATATATATATATATATATATATATATATATATATATATATATATATATATATATATATATATATATATATATATATATATTTATATATATATATATATATATATATATATATATATATATATATATATATATATATATATATATATATATAATATATATATATATATATATATATATATATATATATATATATATATATATCTATATATATATGTATATAAATATATATATTATCCCTGGGGATGAGGGAGAAATAAAACTTCCCATGCATTTCTCACGTGTCTTAGAAGGCGACTAAAAGGGACGGGAGCGGGGGCTAGAAACCCCCCCCTCCTTGTATTTTAACTTTCGAAAAGGGGAAACAGAGGAAGGAGTCACGCGGTGGAGTGCTCATCCTCCTCGAAGGCTTTCATTGGGGTGTCTAAATGTGTATGGATGTAACCAAGAAGAGAAAAAAGGAGATATAGGTAGTATGTTTGAGGAAAGGAACCTAGATGTTTGGCTTTGAGTGAAACGAAGCTCAAGGGTAAAGGGGAAGATTAGTTTGGGAATGTCTTGGGAGTAAAGTCAGGGGTTAGTGAGAGGACAGGAGCAAGGGAAGGAGTAGCACTACTCCTGAAACAGGAATGGAGAGAGTATGTGATAGAGTGTAAGAAAGTAAAATTTAGATTGATATGGGTAAAACTGAAAGTTGATGGAAAGAGATGGGTGATTATTGGTGCATATGCACCTGGGCATGAGAAGAAAGATCATGAGAGGCAATTGTTTTGAATGAGTGTGTTAGTGGTTTTGATGCACGAGACCGGGTTAGAGTGATGGGTAATTTGAATGCAAAGGTGAGTAATGTGGCAGCTGAGGGAATAATTGGTATACATAGGGCGTTAAGTTTAGTAAATGGAAATGATGAAGCTTGTAGATTTATGTACTGAAAAAGGACTGGTGGTTGGGAATACCTGGTTTAAAAAGAGAGATATACATTAGTATACGTATATAAGTAGGCGAGATGGCCAGAGAGAGTTATGAGATTAGGTGTTAATTGATAGGCGCGCGAAAGAGAGACTTTTGGATTTTAATATGCTGAGAGGTGCAATTGGGGGATATCTGATCATTATCTTGTTGAGGCGAAGGTGAAGATTTGTAGAGGTTTTCAGAAAAGAGGAGAGAATGTTGGGGTGAAGAGAATGGTGAGAGTAAGGGAGCTTGGGAAGGAGACTTGTGTGAGGAAGTACAAGTAGAGATTGAGTACAGAATGGAAAAAGGTGAGAACAAAGGAGGTAAGGGGAGTGGTGGAGGAATGGGATGTATTTAGGGAAGCAGTAATGGCTTGCGCAAAAGATACTTGTGGCATGAAAAGCGTGGGAGGTGGGCAGATTAGAAAGGGAGTGAGTGGTGGGATAAAGAAATAAGATTATTCGTGAAAGAGAAAAGAGAGGCATTTGGAAGATTTTTGCAGAGGAATGATACAAATGAGTGGAAGATGTGCAAAGGAAAGAGGCAGGAGGTCAAGAGAAAGGTGCAAGAGGTGAAAAAGGTGGCAAGTGAGAGATGGGATGGCAGAGTATCTTTAAACTTTAGGGAGAATAAAAAGATGTTTTGGAAGGAGGTAAATAAAGTGCGTAAGACAAGGGAACAAATAGGAACTTCAGTGAAGGGGGCAAATGGGGAGGTGATAACAAGTAGTGGTGATGTGAGAAGGAGATGGAGTGAGTATTTTCAAGGTATGTTGAATGTGTTTGATGATAGAGTGCCAGATATAGGGTGTTTTGGTCGAGGTGGTGTGCAAAGTGAGAGGTTTAGGGAAAATGATTTGGTAAACAGAGAAGAGGTAGTAAAAGCATTGCGGAAGATGAAAGCCGGCAAGGCAGCAGGTTTTGATGGTATTGCAGTGGAATTTATTAAAAAAGAGGGTGACTGTATTGTTGACTGGTTGGTAAGGTTATTTAATGTATGCATATTTCATGGTGAGGTGCCTGATCATTGGCGGAATCCTTGCATAGTGCCATTGTACAAAGGGAAAGGGGATAAGATTGAGTGCTCAAATTACAGTGGTATAAGTTTGTTGAGTATTCCTGGTAAATTACATGGGAGGGTATTGATTAAGAGGGTGAAGGCATGTACAGAACATCAGATTGGGGAAGAGCAGTGTGGTGTTAGAAGTGGTAGAGGATGTGTGGATCAGGTGTTTGCTTTGAAGAATGTATGTGAGAGATACTTAGAAAAGCAAATGGATTTGTATGTAGCATTTATGGATCTGGAGAAGGCATATGATAGGGTTGATAGACATGCTCTGTGGAAGGTATTAAGAATATATGGTGTGGGAGGCAAGTTGTTAAAAGCAGTGAAAAGTTTTTATCGAGGATGTATGGCATGTGTACGTGTAGGAAGAGAGGAAAGTGATTGGTTATCAGTAAATGTAGGTTTGCGGCAGAGGTGTGTGATGTCTCAATGGTTGTATAATTTGTTTATGGATGAGGTTGTTAGGGAGGTGAATGCAAGAGTTTTGGAGAGAGGGGCAAGTATGCAGTCTGTTGTGGATGAGACAGCTTGGGAAGTGAGACAGTTGTTGTTCGCTGATGATACAATGCTGGTGGCTGTTTCATGTGAGAAAATGCAGAAGCTGGTGACTGAGTTTGGTAAAGTGTGTGAAAGAAGAGAGTTGAGAGTAAATGTGAATAAGAGCAAGGTTATTGGGTAGAGTAGGGTTGAGGGTCAAGTCAATTGGGAGGTAAGTTTGAAAGGAGAAAAACTGGAGGAAGTGAAGTGGTTTAGATATCTGGGAGTGGATTTGGCCGCGGATGGAACCATAGAAGCGAAAGTGAATCATAGGGTGGGGGAGGGGGCGAAAATCCTGGGAGCCTTGAAGAATGTGTGGAAGTCGAGAACATTATCTCGGAAATCAAAAATGGGTATGTTTGAAGGAATAGTGGTTCCAACAATGTTTTATGGTTACAAGGCGTGGGCTATGGATAGGGATGTGCGGAGGAGGGTGGATGTGCTGGAAATCGGAGTTTTGAGGACAATAAGTGGTGTGAGGTTGTTTGATCGAGTAATTAATAATAGGATAAGAGAGATGTTTGGTAACAAAAAGAGTATGATTGGGAGAGCATAAGAGGGTGTTTTGAAATGGTTTGTTCACATGGAGAGAATAAGTGAGGAAATATTAACCAAGAGGATATATGTGTCGGAGGTGGAGGGAACGAGGAGAAGTGGGAGACCAAATTGGAGGTGGAAAGATGGAGTGAAAAAGATTTTGAGTGATCGGGGCCTGAACATGCAGGAGGGTGAAAGGCGTGCGAGGAATAGAGTGAATTGGAACGATGTGGTATACCGGGTCGACATGCTCTCAATGGATTGAACCAGGGCATGTGAAACGTCTGGGTAAACCATGGAAAGTTCTATGGGGCCTGGATGTGTAAAGGGAGCTGTGGATTCGGTGCACTATTACATGACAGGTAGAGAATGAGTGTGAACGAAAATGGCCTTTGTTGTCTTTTCCTAGCGCTACCTCGCACACAAAAGGAGGGAGGGGGGTTGTTATTTCATTTGTGGCGAGGTGGCGATTGGAATGAATAAAGGGAGACAGTATGAATTATGTACATATGTATATATGTATATGACTGTGTGTGTATATATATGTATACGTTCAGATGTATAGGTATGTATTTTTGCGTGTGTGGATGTGTATGTATATACATGTGTATTTGGGTGGGTTGGGGCATTTTTTTCGTCCCTTTCCTTCCGCAACCCCGCTAACGCGGAAGATAGCGACAAAGCAAAATAAATAAATATAAATAAATAAATAAATATATATATATATATATATATATATATATATATATATATATATATATATATATATATATATATATTTTTTTTTTTTCATACTATTCGCTATTTCCCGCTATAGCGAGGTAGCGTTAAGAACAGAGGACTGGGCCTTTGAGGGAATATCCTCACCTGGACCTCTTCTCTGTTCCTTCTTTTGGATAATAAAAAAAAAAAAAAAAATATATATATATATATATATATATATATATATATATATATATATATATATATATATATATATATATATATATATATATATATATATATATATATATGTATATATATGTATATATATATATATATATATATATATATATATATATATATATATATATATATATATATATATATATATATATATATATATATATATATATGTATATATACATATATATATATATATATATATATATATATATATATATATATATATATATATATATATATATATATATATATATATATATATATATATATATATATATATATATATATATATTTATATATCCCTGGGGATAGGGGAGAAAGAATACTTCCCACGTATTCCCTGCGTGTCGTAGAAGGCGACTAAAAGGGGAGGGAGCGGGTGGCTGGAAATCCTCCCCTCTCGTTTTTTTCAATTTTCCAAAAGAAGGAACAGAGAAGGGGGCCAGGTGAGGATATTCCCTCAAAGGCCCAGTCCTCTGTTCTTAACGCGACCTCGCTAACACGGGAAATGGCGAATAGTACGAAAAAGATATATATATATATATATATATATATATATATATATAATATATATATATATATATATATATATATATATATATATATATATATTATATTATATTTTGCTTTGTTGATGTCTCTCGCGCCTGCTAGGTAGCACAAGGAAACAGACGAAAGAAAGAGCCCAAACCACCCCTACACACATGCACACACACTCACGTCCACACACGCAAACATACCCCCACATATCCCAACGTACACACATATATACACGCAGAGACACACACATATACACACATGCACACAATTCACACTGTCTGCCCCTACTCAACCCCATCGCCACCCCGCCACACACGGAATAACATCCCCCTCTCCCCTCATGTGCGCGAGACAGCGCCAGGAAAAGACAACAAAGGCCCCATTCGCTCACACTCAGTCTCTAGCTATCATGTAATAATGCCTGAAACCATAGCTCCCTTTCCACATCCACGCCCTACAGAAGTTTCCATGGTTTACCCCAGACGCTTCGCATGGCCTGATTCAATCCATTGACAGCACGTCGTCCCCGGTATACAATATCGATCAAATTCACTCTATTCCATGCACGCCTTTCACCCTCCTGCATGTTCAGGCCCCGATCACTCAAAATATTTTTCACTCCATCTTTCCACCTCCAATTTGGTCTCCCACTTCTCGTTCCCTCCACCTCCGACACATATATCCTCCTGGTCAATCTTTCCTCACTCATTCTCTCCATGTGCCCAAACCATTTCAAAACACCATCTTCTGCTCTCTCAAACGCACTCTTTTTATTTCCACACATCTCCCTTACCCTTACGTTACTTACTCGATCAAAAGACCTCACACCACATATTGTCCTCGAACATCTCATTCCCAGCACATCCAACCTCCTGTGCAAAACTCTATCCATAGCCCACGCCTCGCAACCATACAACATTGTTGGAACCACTATTCCTTTAAAAATACCCATTTTTGCTTTAGGAGATACTGTTCTCGAGTTCCACACATTCTTCAAGGCTCCCATGATTTTCACCCCCTCCCCCACCCTATGATTTTCTTCCGCTTCCATGGTTCCATCCTCTGCCAGATTCACTCCCAGATATCTAAAACACTTTACTTCCTACAGTTTTTCTCCATTCAAACTTACCTCCCAATTGACTTGACCCTCAACCCGACTGTTCCTAATAACCTTGCTCTTATTCCCATTTCCTCTTATCCTTCTTCTTTCACACACTTTACCAAACTCAGTTACCAGCTTCTACAGTTTCTCACATGAATCAGCCACCAGCGCTGTGTCATCAGTGAACAGCAACAGACTCACTTCCCAACCTGTCTCATCCCCAACAGACTTCATACTTGCCCCTCTTCCCAAAACTCTTGCTTTCACCTCCCTAACAACCACATCCATAAACAAATCGAACAACCATGGAGACATCACGCACCCCTGCCGCAAACCTACATTCACTGAGAACGAATCACTTTCCTCTTCCTTTCCTCACGTGTCGTAGAAGGCGACTAGATGGGACGGGAGCTTGGGGCCCAGAAATCCTCCCCTCCTTGTATTTCATCTTTCTAAAATTGTAATATATATATATATATATATATATATATATATATATATATATATATATATATATATATATATATATATATATATATATATATATATATATATATATATTTGGTCTCCCAAGTCTCGTTCCCTCCACCTCTGACACATATATCCTCTTGGTCAATCTTTCCCCACTCATTCTCTCCATGTGACCAAACAATTTCAAAGCACCCTCTTCTGCTCTCTCACCCATGCTCTTTTTATTTCCGCATATCTCTTTCACCCTTACATTACTTACTCGATCAAACCACCTCACACCACATATTGTCCTCAAACATCTCATTTTCAGCACATCCACCCTCCTGCGCACAACTCTATCTATAGCCCACGCCTGGCAGCCATACAACATTGTTGGAACCACTATTCCTTCAAGCATATCCATTTCTGCTTTCCGAGATAATGTTCTCGACTTCCACACATTCTTCAAGGCTCTCAGGATTTTCGCCCCCTTCCCCACCCTATGATCCACTTCCGCTTCCATGGTTCCATCCGCTGCCAGATCCACTCCCAGATATCTAAAACACTTTACTTCCTCCAGTTTTTCTCCATTCAAACTTACCTTCCAATTAACTTGACCCTCAACCCTACTGTACCTAATAACCTTCCTCATTCACATTTACTCTTAACTTTCTTCTTTCACACATTTTACCAAAGTCAGTCACCACCTTCTGCAGTTTCTTACATGAATCAGCCACCAGCGCTGTATCATCAGCGAACAACAACTGACTCACTTCCTAAGCTCTCTCATCCACAACAGACTGCATACTTGCCCCTCTTTCCAGAACTCTTGCATTCACCTCCCTAACAACCCCATCCATAAACAAATTAAACAACCATGGAGACATCACACACCCCTGCCGCAAACCTACATTCACTGAGAACCAATCACTTTCCTCTCTTCCTACACGTACACATGCCTTACATCCTCGATAAAAACTTTTCACTGCTTCTAGCAACTTGTCTCCCACACCATATGTTCTTAAAACATTCCACAGAGCATCTCTATCAACTTTATCATATGCCTTCTCCAGATCCATAAATGCTACATACAAATCCATTTGTTTTTCTAAGTATTTCTCATATACATTCTTCAAAGCAAACACCTGATCCACACATCCTCTACCACTTCTGAAACCACACTGCTCTTCCCCAATCTGGTGCTCTGTACACGCCTTCACCCTCTCAATCAATACCCTCCCATGTAATTTACCAGGAATACTCAACAAACTTATACCTCTGTAATTTGAGCACTCACTCTTATCCCCTTTGCCTTTGTACAATGGCACTATGCAAGCATTCCGCCAATCCTCAGGCACCTCACCATTAGTCATATGCATACATTAAATAACCTTACCAACCAGTCAACAATACAGTCACCCCCTTTTTAAATAAATTCCACTGCAATACCATCCAAACCTGCTGCTTTGCCGGCTTTCATCTTCCGTAAAGCTTATACTACTTCTTCTCTATTTACCAAATCATTTTCCCTAACCCTCTCACTTTGTACACCACCTCGACCAAAACACCATATATCTACCACTATATCATCAAACACATTCAACAAACCTTCAAAATACTCACTCCATCTCCTTCTCACATCACCACTACTTGTTATCAACTCCCCATTAGCCCCTTCACTGACGTTCGCATTTGCTCCCTTGTTTTACGCACTTTATTTACCTCCTTCCAAAACATCTTTTTATACTCCCTGAAATTTAATGATACTCTCTCACCCCAACTCTCAGTTGCCACGTCTTTCACCTCCTGCACCTTTCTCTCAACCTCCTGCCTCTTTCTTTTATATCTCTCCCACTCATTTGAATTTTTTCCCTGCAAAAATATTTCAAATGCCTCTCTCTTCTCTTTCACTAATAATCTTACTTCTTCATCCCACCACTCATTACCTTTTCTAATCAGCCCACCTCCCACACTTCTCATGCCACAAGCATCTTTTGCGCAGGCCATCACTGCTTCCCTAAATACATCCCATTCATCCCCCACTCCCCTTACCTCCTTTGTTCTCAACTTTTTCCATTCTGTACTCTATCTCTCCTGGTACTTCCTCACACAAGTTTCCTTCCCAAGCTCACTTACTCTCACCACTCTCTTCACCCCAACATTCTCTCCTCTATTCTGAAAACCCCCACAAATCTTTACCTTCGCCTCCGCAAGATAATGATCAGACATCCATCTAGTTGCACCTCTCAGCACATTAACATCCAAAAGTCTCTCTTTCGTGCGTCTATCAATTAACATGTAATCCAATAACGCTCTCTGGCTATCTCTCTTACTTACATACGTATACTTATGCATATCTCGCTTTTTAAACCAGGTATTAACAATCACCAGTCCTTTTTCAGCACATAAATCTACAAGCTCTTCACCATTTCCATTTACAACTCTGAACCCTCCATGTATACCAATTATTTCCTCAAGTGCCACATTACTCACCTTTGCATTCAAATCACCTATCACTATAACCCGGTCTCGTGAATCAAAACAACTAACACACTCATTCAGCTGCTCCCAAAACAATTGCCTCTCATGATCTTTCTTCTCATGCCCAGGTGCATATGCACCAATAATCACCCATCTCTCTCCATCAACTTTCAGTTTTACCCATATCAATCTAGAATTTACTTTCTTACACTCTATCACATACTCCCACTTCAGGAGTACTGCTACTCCTTCCCTTGCTCTTGTCCTCTCACTAACCCATGACTTTACTCCCAAGGCATTCCCAAACCACTCTTCCCCTTCACCCTTTAACTTCGTTTCACTCAGAGCCAAAACATCCAGGTTCCTTTCCTCAAACATACTACCTATCTCTCCTTTTTTCTCATCTTGGTTACATCCACAGACATTTAGACACCCCAATTTGATCCTTCGAGGAGGATGAGCACTCCTCGCGTGACTCTTTCTTCTTTTTCCCCGTTTAGAAAGTTACAACACAAGGAGGGGAGGGTTTCTGGCCCCCTACTATCGTCTCCTTTAGTCGCCTTCTACAACACGTAGGGAATGCGTGGGAAGTATTCTTTCTCCCCTATCCCCAGGGATAATATATATATATATATATATATATATATATATATATATATATATATATATATATATATATATATATATATATATATATATATATATATATATATATATGTATATATATATATATATATATATATATATATATATATATATATATATATATATATATATATATATATATATATATATATATATATATATATATATATACATATATATATATATATATATATATATATATATATATATATATATATATATATATATATATATATATATATATATATATATATATATATATATATATATTTCTTTTCTTTTAAACTATTCGCCATTTCCCGCGTTAGCGAGGTAGCGTTAAGAACAGAGGACTGGGCCTTAGTGGCATATCCACACCTGGCCCCACTCTGTTCCTTCTTTTGGAAAAATTAAAAAAAAAAAAAAAAACGACAGGGGAGGATTTCTAGCCCCCCGCTCCCTCCCTTTTAGTCGCTTTCTACGACACGCAGGGAATACGTGGGAAGTATTCTTAATCCCCTATCCCCAGGGATATATATATTTATTATATATTTATTTATTATACTTTGTCGCTGTCTCCTGCGTTTGCGAGGTAGCGCAAGGAAACAGACGAAAGAAATGGCCCAACCCCCCCCCCCCCATACACATGTATATACATACGTCCACACACGCAAATATACATACCTACACAGCTTTCCATGGTTTAACCTAGACGCTTCACATGCCTTGATTCAATCCACTGACAGCACGTCAACCCCGGTATACCACATCGCTCCAATTCACTCTATTCCTTGCCCTCCTTTCACCCTCCTGCATTTTCAGGCCCCGATCACACAAAATCTTTTTCACTCCATCTTTCCACCTCCAATTTGGTCTCCCTCTTCTCCTCGTTCCCTCCACCTTCGACACATATATCCTTTTGGTCAATCTTTCCTCACTCATTCTCTCCATGTGCCCAAACCACTTCAAAACACCCTCTTCTCCTCTCTCAACCACGCTCTTTTTATTTCCACACATCTGTCTTACCCTTACGTTACTCACTCGATCAAACCACCTCACACCACACATTGTCCTCAAACATCTCATTTCCAGCACATCCATCCTCCTGCGCACAACTCTATCCATAGCCCACGCCTCGCAACCATACAACATTGTTGGAACCACTATTCCTTGAAACATACCCATTTTTGCTTTCCGAGATAATGTTCTCGACTTCCACACATTCTTCAAGGCCCCCAGAATTTTCACCCCCTCCCCCACCCTATGATCCACTTCCGTTTCCATGGTTCCATCCGCTGCCAGATCCACTCCCAGATATCTAAAACACTTCACTTCCTCCAGTTTTTCTCCATTCAAACTCACCTCCCAATTGACTTGACCCTCAACCCTACTGTACCTAATAACCTTGGTCTTATTCACATTTACTCTTAAATTTCTTCTTCCACACACTTTACCCAACTCAGCCACCAGCTTCTGCAGTTTCTCACATGAATCAGCCACAGGCGCTGTATCATCAGCGAACAACAACTGACTCACTTCCCAAGCTCTCTCATCCCCAACAGACTTCATACTTGCCCCTCTTTCCAAAACTCTTGCATTTACCTCCCTAACAACCCCATCCATAAACAAATTAAACAACCATGGAGACATCACACCCCTGCCGCAAACCTACATTCACTGAGAACCAATCACTTTCCTCTCTTCCTACACGTACACATGCCTTACATTCTCGATAAAAACTTTTCACTGCTTCTAACAACTTTCCTCCCACACCATATATTCTTAATACCTTCCACAGAGCATCTCTATCAGCTCTATCATATGCCTTTTCCAGATCCATAAATGCTACATACAAATCCATTTGCTTTTCTAAGTATTTCTCACATACATTCTTCAAAGCAAACACCTGATCCACACATCCTCTACCACTTCTGAAACCACACTGCTCTTCCCCAATCTGATGCTCTGTACATGCCTTCACCCTCTCAATCAATACCCTCCCATATAATGTACCAGGAATACTCAACAAACTTATACCTCTGTAATTTGAGCACTCACTCTTATCCCCTTTGCCTTTGTACAATGGCACTATGCACGCATTCCGCCAATCCTCAGGCACCTCACCATGTGTCATACATACATTAAATAACCTCACCAACAAGTCAACAATACAGTCCCCCCCTTCTTTAATAAATTCCACTGAAATACCATCCAAACCTGCTGCCTTGCCGGCTTTCATCTTCCGCAAAGCTTTCACTATATATATATATATATATATATATATATATATATATATATATATATATATATATATATATATATATATATATATATATATATATATATATATATATATATATATATATATATATATATGTATATATATATATATATATATATATATATATATATATATATATATATATATATATATATATATATATATATATATATATATATATATATATATATATATATATGTATATATGTATATATATATATATATATATATATATATATATATATATATATATATATATATATATATATATATATATATATATATATATATATATATATATACATATATATATATATATATATATATATATATATATATATATATATATATATATATATATATGTATATATATATATATATATATATATATATATATATATATATATATATATATATATATATATATATATATATATATATATATATATATATATATATATATATATTGTTACGAACTCAACACTTATTCAGGCCAGGTCGCCAGTAACATATCTGTTACAAATACTACTGACCTTGTCTTGCTAGGACATTATAGATTTGTCAAGTTGCACAACTCAGGATAACACAATAATAAAGTTATGGGATTGAATTAAATACCAGCATTACCTTAAATCTACTTATAATGAAAGAATTCAAGTGTACAAAGATAAGCACATAAATCAAGCATGAAACATTTACGTTAACACTGAAAATAAGCTAATATTCCAGATAAGATTTCAAGCCAGATCTCTTTCTTGTGACAGTTACGCTTGACGTGACACAATTAACTTCATCGTTACACTTATCTAAACCTGATGTAACACAGTAAACACTTAGCTAAATCTGATGTAACACAGTAAACACTTATAGCACAACACTCGTTATAGCAGTAACGGCTTTATAGCACAGCACTCGGGTAACGGGCTTATAACACAGCAGGGCTTACAGGCTTACAGGTTTACAGGCTTACAGCCTACAGGCTACAGCAGGGGACACCACCCACCTCGCTGGGCTTCAGAGAAAGGAATCAAGTCTCAGCGGGTGTTGTGGGTACCAGAACACAAGCGTTCGCCCTTGCTGCTATAAACCTTACATTTCGATTGGCTATAGAAGTATAGGAGAAGTTCTCATTGGTTGGAGGGTCCCAGAGTCTCGGCGTAGCTACACTCTCGTAAAATGCTGGGTGGACAGAAACTCCGAGCCAGCCTCAAGCATCACTCCTCGCCCTGATAAGAAATAGATACAAACACACACGTCTTCGTAACAATATATATATATATATATATATATATATATATATATATATATATATATATATATATATATATATATATATATATATATATATATATATATATATATATATATATGTATATATATATATATATATATATATATATATATATATATATATATATATATATATATATATATATATATATATATATATATATATATATATATATATATATATATATATATACATATATATATATATATATATATATATATATATATATATATATATATATATATATATATATATATATATATATATATATATATATTATATATATATATATATATATATATATATATATATATATATATTGTTACGAAGACGTGTGTGTTTGTATCTATTTCTTATCAGGGCGATGATACAGCGCTGGTGGCTGATTCATGTGAGAAACTGCAGAAGCTGGTGACTGAGTTTGGTAAAGTGTGTGGAAGAAGAAAGTTAAGAGTAAATGTGAATAAGAGCAAGGTTATTAGGTACAGTAGGGTTGAGGGTCAAGTCAATTGGGAGGTGAGTTTGAATGGAGAAAAACTGGAGGAAGTGAAGTGTTTTAGATATCTGGGAGTGGATCTGTCAGCGGATGGAACCATGGAAGCGGAAGTGGATCATAGGGTGGGGGAGGGGGCGAAAATTTTGGGAGCCTTGAAAAATGTGTGGAAGTCGAGAACATTATCTCGGAAAGCAAAAATGGGTATGTTTGAAGGAATAGTGGTTCCAACAATGTTGTATGGTTGCGAGGCGTGGGCTATGGATAGAGTTGTGCGCAGGAGGATGGATGTGCTGGAAATGAGATGTTTGAGGACAATGTGTTGTGTGAGGTGGTTTGATCGAGTAAGTAACGTAAGGGTAAGAGAGATGTGTGGAAATAAAAAGAGCGTGGTTGAGAGAGCAGAAGAGGGTGTTTTGAAATGGTTTGGGCACATGGAGAGAATGAGTGAGGAAAGATTGACCAAGAGGATATATGTGTCGGAGGTGGAGGGAACGAGGAGAAGAGGGAGACCAAATTGGAGGTGGAAAGATGGAGTGAAAAAGATTTTGTGTGATCGGGGCCTGAACATGCAGGAGGGTGAAAGGAGGGCAAGGAATAGAGTGAATTGGAGCGATGTGGTATACAGGGTTTGACGTGCTGTCAGTGGATTGAATCAAGGCATGTGAAGCGTCTGGGGTAAACCATGGAAAGCTGTGTAGGTATGTATATTTGCGTGTGTGGACGTGTGTATGTACATGTGTATGGGGGGGGGGGGGTTGGGCCATTTCTTTCGTCTGTTTCCTTGCGCTACCTCGCAAACGCGGGAGACAGCGACAAAGTATAAAAAAAAAAAAAAAAAAAAAAAAAAAAAATATATATATATATATATATATATATATATATATATATATATATATATATATATATATATATATATATATATATATATATATATATATATATATATATATATATATATATATATATATATATATATATATATATATATATATATATATATATATATATATATATATATATATATATATATATATATATATATATATATATATATATATATATATATATATATATATATATATATATATATATATATATATATATATATAATTTTTTTTTTTTTTTTTTTGCCGCTGTCTCCCGCGTTTGCGAGGTAGCGCAAGGAAACAGACGAAAGAAATGGCCCAACCCACCCCATACACATGTATATACATACGTCACACACGCAAATATACATACCTACACAGCTTTCCATGGTTTACCCCAGACGCTTCACATGCCTTGATTCAATCCACTGACAGCACGTCAACCCCGGTATACCACATCGAACCAATTCACTCTATTCCTTGCCCTCCTTTCACCCTCCTGCATGTTCAGGCCCCGATCACACAAAATCTTTTTCACTCCATCTTTCCACCTCCAATTTGGTCTCCCTCTTCTCCTCGTTCCCTCCACCTCCGACACATATATTCTCTTGGTCAATCTTTCCTCACTCATTCTCTCCATGTGCCCGCACCACTTCAAAACACCCTCTTCTGCTCTCTCAACCAAGCTCTTTTTATTTCCACACATCTCCCTTACCCTTACGTTACTTACTCGATCAAACCACCTCACACCACATATTGTCCTCAAACATCTCATTTCCAGCACATTCATCCTCCTGCGCACAACTCTATCCATAGCCCACGCCTTGCAACCATACAACATTGTTGGAACGACTATTCCTTCAAACATACCCATTTTTGCTTTCCGAGATAATGTTCTCGACTTCCACACATTCTTCAAGGCTCCCAGAATTTACGCCCCCTCCCCCACCCTATGATCCACTTCCGCTTCCATGGTTCCATCCGCTGCCAGATCCACTCCCAGATATCTAAAACACTTCACTTCCTCCAGTTTTTCTCCATTCAAACTCACCTCCCAACTGACTTGACCCTCAACCCTACTGTACCTAATAACCTTGCTCTTATTCACATTTACTCTTAACTTTCTTCTTTCACACACTTAACCAAACTCAGTCACCAGCTTCTGCAGTTTCTCACATGAATGAGCCACCAGCGCTGTATCATCAGCGAACAACAACTGACTCACTTCCCAAGCTCTCTCATCCCCAACAGACTTCATACTTGCCCCTCCTTCCAAAACTCTTGCATTCACCTCCCTAACAACCCCATCCATAAACAAATTAAACAACCATGGAGACATCACACACCCCTGCCGCAAACCTATATTCACTGAGAACCAATCACTTTCCTCTCTTCCTACACGTACACATGCCTTACATCCTCAATAAAAACTTCTCACTGCTTCTAACAACTTGCCTCCCACACCATATATTCTTAATACCTTCCACAGAGCATCTCTATCAACTCTATCATGTGTCTTCTCCAGATCCATAAATGCTACATACAAATCCATTTGCTCTTCTAAGTATTTCTCACATACATTCTTCAAAGCAAACACCTGATCCACACATCCCTGGGGATAGGGGAGAAAGAATACTTCCCACGTATTCCCTGCGTGTCGTAGAAGGTGACTAAAAGGGAAGGGAGCGGGTGGCTGGAAATCCTCCCCTCTCTTTTTTTTCTTTTTTTCTTTCCAAAGGAAGGAACAGAGAAGGGGGATGGATAAGGATGTTTCCTCAGAGGCCCAGTCCTCTGTTCTTAACGCTACCTCGCAGACGCGGGAAATGACGAATAGTATGAAAGAAAGAATATATATATATATATATATATATATATATATATATATATATATATATATATATATATATATATATATATATATATATATATATATATATATATATATATATGTATGTATTGGTCAACAGACTTTACTAACTACAGAACAGACCAAGGCTTCCAAGAGTAACACAGAACCATAGACTCTGTTTGAGATGTCTTTGACTGTCAGTTTCCATCACTGATATTAATATTCATCGCAAGATACGGACATAAATATCCATTAGCAAGTCAAATGTGTGCCTCTTTTATTCCCAGACCATAGAAAGACCTAATCTCGCCCCTAATTTTCATAAAAGTAAGACAGTTCCTTATTGGAGTAACAGACAGGGTAAGATATGGAAATTAGATTTGTTGAGATGTAGAATTGGTACATCGAGGATAGACCGAGGAATCCCTTTAGAAATAGGTGGAAAGACTTCTCCAGAGTGTCTCGGCTTTCGCGGTATATATGCAGCAAGAAACAGCGTGGTACATGAAACTAGAGTCAGTGTAAGGTGAGCGTCACTTGTATGGGGGGAAAAGTGAACATGATTACCTGTGGTGATTATTCCCATCAACATAGTTACCAATTACCGACCCTTGGTAGGCTGGCAGGTCAGGATGGTGACACCATCGTTGAAAGACTGTGGACGATATAGGTGGTGTCTGCCCTAGAGACTAGTAGTTCTACTAAGACCTCTTTTTTCTACAGTGTAACTACTGTAATTACTCAGTATTTGTATTGTTTATGTTAACATATATGACAAAGTTATCATCCAAGAGTGAATAACCACACACACACACAAGCACACACACACCACAGTGTAGTGCTTCGAATTCCTGATATTAACATAACGGGCCAGCCCGGGATCGGACCTGTATGGGATCGAATCCTGGGTGTGACAATCAACTCACGCCTAAACCAGTTGTTCATCCTCCCATCGGAGCTGGTCGATGAACAGGGGTGTGTGTGTTCGGATGTATACTTAGGAGTAACGACGTGGCACTTATATTCAAGCGTAAAGCTCTCCCCAGTAACATATAGATAGAAACGGTAATCACACACACACACACACACCACCACCACCAACACCACTACCACACACACAACTTCATCGGTTTACGGTACAAATAAACGAATCCCTAAACATCATGGCAGATTAAAAGATAAAGAATGTGAGGCAGAGGAGGGACTCAGTTCGACATAATAGATGCCAGGTGTTATTCGCTGACAATCTTAGCGATCGTTTTTTATCAATCATTTACATAGGAATAAAGCGATTGACTAAGATTAATGGAAAAAGGATAATGTAGAATAATGTAACGCAGTAAATAAAGCATGGCTCTAATTACTGTTAAAAAAGAAATGAACGACACTATCCTCTTGACTTCATTTAAAAAACATTTCATTTAATTCTATTCTTCATGGTATATATATGACAAGGAACATTTAGAAGGTTCTGGGAGAGATGAGTTTAAGGCTGAAGCTTTATGTAAAGGTTGTAATCACTTTTATACTGGCACGTCAGAGTGAGAGGATACAAATTTTGCAAGTTATCACTTATAAGTTTAGTTGTCAAAATTAGAAATACCATTACTGCATGTTGAGTTAACCAAAATGTCGTCACCAGATCAACTACAGCAGAAGGTCAGGTCAGCTACTGCTTTCTTAATTTTGCCACAAATCAACAGAGATCTTTGCTTCATTGATGTTCATGACGATATTAGCTTTGATAAGAAAGAATTCAGTAATGATCGTATCTGTAAGTGATACACAGTTTACTTTACTATTCTGGTCAACCTTTTCCAAATGCTTCACTTTTGTCTCTCACTACTAATTTTACCTCTTTATCCCTGCACTCACTACCCTTTCTCATCTCGCCACCTCCCACCTTTCTGATGCTACATGTATTTCTTGCATATGCCATCACTGCTTCCCTAAATAAATCCCATTCCTCATCCATTCACATCACTTCATTTACTCTCACCTTTTGCCATTCTAAACTCAATCTCTGCTGGTATCTCTCCACCCAAGTCTCCTTTCCAAGCTCACCCACTCTCACAATCTTTTCCCTGACATTTTCTCTTCTTTTTTGAAAACCTCTACAAATCTTCACCTTGGCCTGCACAAGATAGAGATCAGACATCCCACCAGCTGCCCTTTCAGCAAGTTCACATCCAAAAGTCTCTTTTACACGCCTATAAATTACTACGTAATCTAACAGTGCCAGTATACTTGTGTATAGCTTTCTTTTCAAACAAGGTACTCCCAGTCACAAGTCTTTTTACAGCACAAAAATCCACAAGCTCTTAACCATTTCCATTCGCAACACTGAAATACCCAATGTGCACCACTTATACCCTTAACTGCTACATCACTCACCTTTGCAATGAAATCCCCCATCAATGATACCTGGTTACGTGCACCAAAACTGCTGACACACTCACTCAACTGCCCACAAAACACTTGCCTTTCATGATCTTTCTTCTCATGACCAGTTGCATAAGCATCAGTGATCACCCACCTCTCGCCATCCATTTCAGTTTAACCGAAATGAATATAGAATTCGCTTCCTTACACTCTATCGGAAGAAATAGGGATCTCGGACGAAAAAGTAGCAGGCTATAGGGGACTTCTCAACAAGTTCAAAGAAAGTCGTAGGAAGCTTATAATATCGAGGTTGCTGCCACAGTATGACGTCGATTCCTGTACCTTCAGTAGAATGTTGGGATAAACAGAAGAATCGAAGCTCTCCGTGTTTAGTATAGACCTTTGAGACCAATTTATCTATGATAGATCTCTGTACGCTAGGGGTGGTCTACACTTAAATGGAATAGGGAAAGCCCGCTTTGGCAGAGTATTGGATGAGAAAATTAGGACATTCTTCGATAAAGATAAACTACTCAGGAGAGTAAATCACGGTCTAGCTGACGAAGGAACTAGGAGTATGGGTGAGGGTGAGGGTGAGGGAGTAGCTATTGTGGCTAGGTTCGTTCGAGGAAATCTGAGTGTGAACGGGATGTGAGGAGCAAGGTAAAGGATGGATGGGACCTTGGCGATAAGGATCCTCGGCTAATAGCGGTAACCTCACAGGCAGAGGAGGTAGCAAAGAAAGGTCAAGTAGGGTCAGTTGGGGACAACTCTGGCAGTATAAGTAGTGGGTTAACACAACTACAGGTCAACTCTCAGGTAACCTTTAGGAACAATTATGGTAGGGTCCAGTGCAGGGAGGGTCAGAGTACAGCGGCGAACCGAAAGCAGATGGAGAACCATCTCTCCCGCTGCTGCACATGCAGAAATTAACAGTGAAAATACAAATACGCAAACCGACAGTAAAAAAAAGGAAAAGGCAAATTCAGTCTGGAAATCAACCCAAAGAAGATAAGTTTAACCTACACAAAAGTCCGGAGCATCATTACGAAATGTGATGAACTTATATCTCATGCAGTTACTAAAAAACCAAACATTATAGCAATCTAAGAAACTTGGGTAAACTCTGAAAATACTTAATTTACGAAGGATCGCTTGTACAGGGTAGTTGGCGGAGTTCTGACCCACGTTGATAACGATATAAGTGCTCTTAAGATATGCAAAGTAGACACACACTCTTAAGACTCCCTGTATATTAACATTACCGACAAATTCAAAAGTAAACTACATCTCGACGTGATTTACAGACCTCCTAAGAAAAAAGAAAATGACGATGAAATCAAAACAATAGTGTACTGGAACACGTTAACAGGTGACCGAGGGGGAACGAGACTGACGGAAATGATTGAAGACGCTTTTCTAGAGCAATTAAATATAAAACCAACTAGAGGTATAAACATATTTGATCTTGTCCTCACCAGTGACACAAACTTAATCAACTCATGCGAAGTAAGCGAGAGTTTGTCAAACAGCGATTACAGTTCAATTGAATTGGAGATAAAGTTAGATTATGAAATAAATGACAACAAACTCTTGATTCTAGATTACAAGCGAGCAAATTTCAAAAACATTAGACATGAAATTCCCAGTACCAATTGAACAAAACTTCTTGACTTTATACAGAACAGGAAATGTAGAGTAATTAAAAAACACACTAATCGAGATTGAAAATAAACATATTAAACAAATTACGAAGAGAACTTGCAGTATTTCAAAACCATCACGGATGAATATGAAAACAGGACGAATTCGCCAAAAGAAGAAAATATATAAGAAATTCAAATCAATAGTAACCGATGAATATCAACAGAAGTTAATCAAAATCCATAGAGAGTGTAAGAAGGTCATAAGACAGAGTAAATGCGACGAAAAAAAAATGAATATCCTTGAAAATTAAGAATAATCCTATGGAATTCTTCAAATATATAAGACAAAGGAAGACAGCAAAAGAAGGAATTGGACCCTTACTAAGCAAACATGACGCACTAACTATTGACGATAAGGAAATAGCTAACATGCTAAATTATTCTTTTAGCTCTGTATTCACAATTGAAGAAACATCTCGAATACCGCAGCCAATGAAAATGTTTCAAGGATCTGATGAAGATGAGTTAAAGGTTGAAAAATAGAGTTCTGAGGTACTTAAGTACCTGGTCAAACTAAATTTTAACGAATCCAAAGGCCTAGATAAATTAGCTCAAAGATCTTTAAAGATTAAGAGACAGCTGATATACCCCATAACAAAAATATTCAGCATATCTCTATCGGAAGGTTAGGTGCTAACAGACTGTAAACTAGAAAATGTTATTCCTATATATACAAAAGGAGACAAAAAGAAGGCCTTGAGCTACAACCCAATTAACCTGAGGTTAGTGTTGGGTAAAATGATAGAGAAAACAATACGAGATAAAATTGTCAAGTTTCTAGAACACAAAATCATATTGGACAACCAATATGGTTTCCGCTATAGAAGATCCTGCCTGACGAATTTGCTGGAATTGTTTGATGTTATCTATCAGAATTGTGACTAAAAATTATCGACTGATGTAATAAGTTTAGATATCCAAGAGGGTTCCGATAAAGTACCGCACAAGAGACTTTCAAATAAACTCAAAGCACACGGAATTGGTGAAGAACTCTGTACATGTAACTGGATTATAGGAAGAAAGCAGAGGGTAGTATTAAACGGCAAAGCCTCAAATTGGTTAGACGTAACGAGTGGTGTGCCACAAGCGTCAGTTCTAGGCCCAGATCTTTTCATGATATTCAGTAATGACCTAGAACTCGGTCTCATATCTAAACTATCCAAATTAGCTGACCTTACTAAACTAGGAGGTACAGCTGTAAACAGGAGGGACTGCGAAATGATTCAAAGAGATCTTAACTTACTAGCAGAGTGGTCAAACAGATGACAAATGAAGTCTAATGTAGACAAGTGTAAAGTTTGGCACTTTGGAGACAAGAGTATACGTTACGACTACAAACTATTCGGAAACTCTCTAACTAAACGAAGAAAATGAAGAAAAGAGCCTTGGAGTTGTCATTAGCAACAATTTGAAGCACACTAAACACTGTCAAATAGCACGTAAAAAAGGGGGAACCAAATATCAGGTTTCATAGCTAGGAACAGATTACAAGACACTAGAAACAATTCTCACACTTCATAATTCTTTAGTAAGACCACACCTTGAATATGGTTTTGTCCCCAAACTATAAAAAAGACGAAGAAAAATTAAGGTCAATACAAAGACCACCGACAAAACTGATCCCGTCCCTTAGAAATCTGGTATACGAAAAGAGGCTAAAACGTCTGATCTCTTCGCCATAAAAAAAACACAGACTTCACTGCAACTTAATCCAAGTGTTCAAAATTCTGAACAAGTTCGATAAAGTAAATCAAGAGCATCTTTTGAAATACAAGAAAATACGGCTACCCGGACAAATGGAATAAAACTCAAAGCTAAAAGATGTAGTTCGGAAGTGGGAAAAAGGTTCTTTTCCTATAGGTGTCTCGAGCACTGGAATAAGTTACCGTCAGACGTAGTAAATGTTTCAAAAGTCGTTTACACAAATATTGTATAAATTCAGGGATGCTATATAAAAAAACGCCTGAAAAAAAAGTATAAACGACAACGGTAACGAGAATACTAGAAGGCCACTGTGCAGCAGCGCGGAGTCGGTAATGACTTAAAAAACTACGGAGCAAAATCCCTTTTTTTGTTAGGTTGAATCGTTTGATTTTAGACAACACAATCGTGTGCCAATTAGGCCTCTTGTTGTCTGTTTTTCTCATGTGAATTCATGTAAACTCCCACAATTCCTGCTTCATGAGAAGTGCTACTCCTTCCTTAGCTCTTGTCTTCTCACTAACACCTGACTTTAGTCTCAAGGCGCTTCGAACTCATTCTTCTCCTTTACCCTTGAACTTTGTATCACCCAGAACCAGAACAGCCAGTTTTTTTTTCCCAAAAATACTACCTATCTCCCCTTTCTTCTCATCTTGGTGACATCTACACACATTCAGACACCCAAGTCGGAGCTTTCGAGGAGGATAAGCACACACCGTTTGACTCCTTCCTCTGTTTCTTTTTTTTTTGTAAATCTAAACACAAAAAGGGGAGAAATTTTAAGGCCCCCCTTTAGTTGCCTTCTACGACACACGGGAAAGACATGAGTTGACACGAGAAAGAGAGAAACAGGAGGTCTGAATGGCCCACGATTGAATTTTCTGGTAATAATGACGATAATGATAACAATGATGATAATGATAATGATAATAATAATAATAATAATAATAATAATAATAATAATAATAATAATAATAATAATGATAATAATAATAATAATAATAATAATAATAATAATAATGATAATAATAATAATAATAATAATGATTATGATAATAATAATAATAATGATAATGATAATAATGATAATAATGATAATAATAATAATGATAATAATAATAATAATAATAATAATAATAATAATAATAATAATAACAATAATAATAATAATAATAATAATAATAATAATGATAATAATAATAATAATAACAATGATAGTAATAATGATGATAGAAATAATAATTGATGATAAAAATAATGATAATAATTTTAACTTTCTAAAATGGGAAACAGAAGAAGGAGTCACGCGGGGAGTGCTCATCCTCCTCGAAGGCTCAGACTGGGGTGTCTAAATGTGTGTCAATGTTACCAAGATGTGAAAAAAGGAGGGATAGGTAGTATGTTTGAGGAAAGGAGCCTAGATGTTTTGGCTCTGAGTGAAACGAACTCAAGGGTAAAGGAGAAGAGTGGTTTGGGAATGTCTTGGGAGTTAAGTCAGGGGTTAGTGAGAGGACAAGAGCAAGGGAAGGAGTAGCACTACTCCTGAAACAGAATTTGTGGAAGTATGTGATAAAATGTAAGAAAGTAAATTCTAGATTAATATGGGTAAAACTGAAAGTTGTTGGAGAGAGATAGATGATTGTTGCTGCATATGCACCTGGTCATGAGAAGAAAGATCATGAGAGGCAAGTGTTTTGGGAGCAGCTGAATGAGTGTGTTAGTGGTTTTAATGCACAAGACCAGGTTATAGTGATAGGTGATTTGAATGCAAAGGTGAGTAATGTGGCAGTTGAGGGAATAATTGGTATACATAGGGTGTTCAGTGTTGTAAATGGAAATAAGGAAGAGCTTGTAGATTTATGTGCTGAAAAAGGACTGGTGATTGGGAATACCTGGTTTAAAAAGCGAGATATACATAAGTATACGTATGTAAGTAGGAGATATGGCCAGAGAGCGTTATTTGATTACGTGTCAATTGACAGGCGCGCGAAAATAGACTTTTGGATGTTAATGTGCTGAGAGGTGCAACTGGAGGGATGTCTGATCATTAGCTTGTGGAAGCGAAGGTGAAGATTTGTGGGGGTTTTCAGAAGAGAAAAGAGAATGTTAGGGTGAAGAGGGTGGTGAGAGTAAATGAGCTTGGGTAGGAGACTTTTGTGAGGAAGTACCAGGAGAGACTGAGTACAGAATGGAAGAAGGTGAGAACAAAGGAGGTAAGGGGAGTGGGGGAGGAATGGGATATATTTAGGGAAGCAGTGGTGGCTTGCGCATGAGAAGCGTGGGAGGTGGGTTGATTAGAAAGGGTAATGAGTGGTGGGATGAAGAAGTAAGATTATTAGTGAAAGAGAAGAGAGAGGCATTTGGACGATTTTTGCAGGGGAAAAAATCCAAATAAGTGGGAGATGTATAAAAGAAAGCGGCAGGAGGTCAAGAGAAAGGTAGAAGAGGTGAAAAAGAGGGCAAATAAGAGTTGGGGTGGGAGAGCATCATTAAATCTTAGGGAGAATAAAAAGATGTTCCTGGAAGGAGGTAAATAAAGTGCGTAAGACAAGGGAGCAAATGGGAACTTCAGTGAATGGGGCTATTGGGGAGGTGATAACAAGTAGTGATGATGTGAGAAGGAGATGGAGTGAGTATTTTGAAGGTTTGTTGAATGTGTTTGATGATAGAGTGGCAGATATAGGGTGCTTTGGTCGAGGTGGTGTGCAAAGTGAGACGGTTATGGAAAATGATTTGGTAAACAGAGAAAAGGTCGTAAAAGCTTTGAGGAAGATAAAAGCCGGCAAGGCAGCAGGTTTGGATATTATTGCAGTGAAATTTATTAAAAATGGGGGTGACTGATTTGTTGACTGGTTGGTAAGGTTATTTAATGTAGGTATGATTCATGGTGAGGTGCCTGAGGATTGGCGGAATGCTTGCACAGTGCCATTGTACAAAGGCAAAGGTGATAAGAGTGAATGCTCAAATTACAGAGGTATAAGTTTGTTGAGTATTCCTGTTAAACTATATGGGGGGGTATTGATTGAGAGGGTGAAGGCATGTACAGAGCATCAGATTGTGGAAGAGCAGTGTGGTTTCAGAAGTGGTAGAGGATGTGTGGATCAGGTGCTTGCTTTGAAGAATGTATGTGAGAAATACTTAGAAAAGAAATGGATTTGTATGTATCATTTATGGATCTGGAGAAGGCATATGATAGAGTTGATAGAGATTCTCTGTGGAAGGTATTAAGAATATATGGTGTGGGAGGCAAGTTGTAAGAAGCAGTGAAAAGTTTTTATCGGAGGATGTACGGCATGTGTACGTGTAGGAAGAGAGGAAAGTGATTGGTTCTCAGTGAATATAGGTTTGCGGCAGGGGTGTGTGATGTCTCCATGGTTGTTTAATTTGTTTATGGATGGGGTTGCTAGGGAGAAGAATGCAAGAGTTTTAGAAATAGGGGCAAGTATGCAGTCTGTTGTGGATGAGAGAGCTTGGGAAGTGAGTCAGTTGTTGTTCGCTGATGATACAGCGCTGGTGGCTGATTCATGTGAGAAACTGCAGAAGCTGGTGACTGAGTTTGGTAAAGTGTGTGAAAGAAGAAAGCTAAGAGTAAATGTGAATAAGAGCAAGGTTATTAGGAACAGTTGGGTTGAAGGGTTAAGTCAATTGGGAGGTAAGTTTGAATGGAGAAAAACTGGAGGAAGTAAAGTGTTTTAGATATCTGGGAGTGGATCTGGCAGCGGATGGAACCATGGAAGCGGAAGTGAATCATAGGGTGGGGGAGGGGGCGAAAATCCTGGGAGCCTTGAAGAATGTGTGGAAGTCGAGAACATTATCTCGGAAAGCAAAAATGGGTATGTTCGAAGGAATAGTGGTTTCAACGATGTTGTATGGTTGCGAGGCGTGGGCTATGGATAGAGTTTTGCGGAGGTGGGTGGATGTGCTGGAAACGAGATGTTTGGGGATAATATGTGGTGTGAGGTGGTTTATCGAGTAAGTAATGTAAGGGTAAGAGAGATGTGTGGAAATAAAAAGAGCGTGGTTGAGAGAGCAGAAGAGAGTGGTTTGAAATGGTTTGGGCACATGAAGAGAATAAGTGAGGAAAGATTGACCAAGATGATATATGTGTCGGAGGTGGAGGGAACGAGGAGAAGTAGGAGACCAAATTGGAGGTAGAAAGATGGAGTGAAAAAGATTATGAGTGACTGGGGCCTGAACATGCAGGAGGGTGAAAGGCGGGCAAGGAATAGAGTGAATTGGATTGATGTTGTATACCGGGGTCGACGTGCTGTCAATCGATGAATCAGGGCATGTGAAGCGTCTGGGGTAAACCATGGAAAGTTTTGTGGGGCCCGGATGTGGAAAGGGAGCTGTGGTTTGGGCATTATTACATGACAGCTAGAGACTGAGTGTGAACGAATTGGGCCTTTGTTGTCTTTTCCTAGCGCTACCTCGCACACATGAAGGGGGAGGGGAATGTTATTCCATGTGTGGCGAGGTGGCGATGGGAATAAATAAAGGCACACAGTATGAATTATGTACATGTGTATATATGTATATGTCTGTGTGTGTATATATATTTGTACATTGAGATGTATAGGTATGTATATTTGCGTGTGTGGACGTGTATGTATATACTTTTGTATGGGGGTGGGTTGGGCCATTTCTTTCGTCTGTTTCCTTGTGCTACCTCGCAAACGCGGGAGACAGCGACAAAGGAAAATAAATATGAAAATAAGGAAATAATAATAATAATAATAATAATAATAATAATAATAATAATGATAGTAATAATAATAATAATAATAATAATAATAATAATAATAATAATAACAATAATAATAATAATAATAATAATAATAATAATAATAATGAGAAAAATGATGTTAATGATAATAATAATAATAATAATAATACTAATAATAATAATAATGATAATAATAATAATAATAATAATAATAATAATAATAATAATAATAATAATAATAATAATGAGAATAATGATATTAATAATAATAATGATAATAATAATAATAATAATAATAATAATAATAATAATAATAATAATAATAATAATAATAATGATAATAATAATAAAAAATAAATAAAATAATAATAATGATAATAATTATAATAATAATAATAATGATAATAATAATAATAACAGTAATAACAATAATAATGATAATAGTAATAATAATAATAATAATAATAATAATAATAATAATAATAATAATAATAATAATAATAATAATAATAATGAGAATAATGATATTAATAATAATAATGATAATAATAATAATAATAATAATAATAATAATAATAATAATAATAATAATAATAATAATGATAATAATAATAAAAAATAAATAAAATAATAATAATGATAATAATTATAATAATAATAATAATGATAATAATAATAATAACAGTAATAATAATAATAATAATAATAATAATAATAATAATAATAATAAGAAGAAGAAGAAGAAGAAAGGTTAACTTGAAAAGAAATTGTAATTCTGCTCAGCAGTTTTTTAAGTTATAACCCATTCCCCGCACATATGCCTTCTACGTTCCCCGATACCGCTGTCGCCTAAACAGTTTATTTCTGGCATTTTCTCAGAGCATACCTGGATTTATGAAATATTCATCTAAACTACTTTTGAAGGTATTCGGTCTTAGCATTCACTACTTCTGAGGGCGACTTATCCCAGTGCTCACACACCTATAGGAAAACAACTTTCTACCACTACATCTTTTATCTTTGAGTTTTATTCCATTTGTCCTGGTAACCGAATTTTCTTGTATTTCGAAAAGATGTTCGAAATTTATGTATCGAACTTGTTCAGGATTCTGAACACTTTTATTAAGTCACTGCAAAGTTATTTAAGGGCGAGGAGATCTAATCGTTTTAGCTTCTCTTCGTATGCAAGATTTCTAAAGGATGGGATCAATTTTGTCGCAAGGCTTTGTACTTGCTCTAATAATTCTTCTTCTTTTTTATAATTTGGGGGCCAAAGGTGGACTACATATTCAAGGTGTAGTCTTACTAAAGAATTATAAAGTGTGAGAATTGTTTCTGGTGTTTGACAGTCTAGTGTATTTCAAATTGTTGCTAATGACAACTCCAAGATCCTTTTCATTTACTTTAGTTAGAGAGTTTCCGAATAGTTTGTAGTCGTAACGTATATTCTTGTCTCCAGTGTGCATAACTTTATACTTGTCTACATTAAACTTCATTTGCCATCTGTCTAACCACTCTGCTAGCAAGTTAAGATATCTTTGAATCATTTCGCAGTCCCGCCTGTTTATAGCTCTACCTTCTAACATAGTATCGTCAGCAACTTGGGAGATCTTAGATATGAGACCAAGTTGTAATTCATTAATGCATATCATGAAAAGAACAGGGTACGCTAATCGTTATGTCTAGCTAAATTGAGGCTTTGCCGTTTAATACTACACGCTACTTTGTTCCGGTAAGCCAGTCTTTGATCAATGTACAGAGTTCTCCGATTCCGTGTTCTTTGAGTTTATGTATAAGCCTCTTGTGCGGTACTTTATCGAAAGCCTTTAGTAAGTCTAAAGATAATACATCAGATACTACTTTTTCATCAACCTCTTATATAATATTAAAACATTCCAGCAAATTTGTCAAGCAGGATCTTCTATTGCGGAAACCGTTTTGGTTGTCCTATATACTATTGTTATCTAGAAACATGACAATTTTATCTCGTATAATTCGTTTACATCATTTCACCTAACACTGACGAAAGGCTAATTGGGCACACAATTTTGTCTCTTTTTTATGTATAGGAGTAACATTTGCTAGTTTGAAATCAGTTGACACCTGAACATCCGATAGTTTTGTTCAATATTTCACATGGGATATATTAGATATCGTATGACCTCCTATAACTATAAATCTTGGAAATAATTATATATATATATATATATATATATATATATATATATATATATATATATATATATATATATATATATATATATATATATATATTTCCCCATCTTGTTTACATAAACACACATTTAGACACCCCAATCTGAGCCTTCGAGGAGAATGAGTATTCCCCGCGTGAGTATTCCCCTTCTGTTTCCCATTTTAGAAAGTCAAAATACAAGGAGGGGAGGGTTTCTGGCCCCCCACTCCCGTGCCCTTTAGTCGCCTTCTACGACACGTGAGGAATGCATGGGAAGTATTCTCTCTCCCCTATCCCAAGGGATATGTAAGTAGGAGAGATGGCCAGAGAGCGTTATTGGATTACGTGTTAATTGATAGGCGCGCGAAAGAGAGACTTTTGGATGTTAATGTGCTGAAAGGTGCAACTGGAGGGATGTCTGATCATTATCTTGTGGAGGCGAAGGTGAAGATTTGTATGGGTTTTCAGAAAAAAAAGAGAGTGTTGGGGTGAAGAGAGTGGTGAGAGAAAGTGAGCTTGGGAAGGAGACTTGTGTGAGGAAGTACCAAGAGAAACTGAGTACAGAATGGAAAAAGGTGAGAACAAACGAGGGAAGGGGAGTGTGGGATGAATGGGATGTATTTACGGAAGCAGTGATTCTTTGCGCAAAAGATGCTTGTGGCATGAGAAGCGTGGAAGGGGGGATGATTAGAAAGGGTAGTGAGAGGTGGGAAGAAAAAGTAATATTATTAGTGAAAGAGAAGAGAGCGGCATTTGGACGATTTTTGCAGGGAAAAAATGCAAATGAGTGAGAGATGTATAAAAGAAAGAGGCAGGATGTCAAGAGAAAGGTGCAACAGGTGAAAAAGAGGGCAAATGAGAGTTGGGGTGAGAGAGTATCATTACAGTTTAGGGAGAATAAAAAGATGTTTTGGAAGGAGGTAAATAAAGTGCGTAAGACAGGGGAGCAAATGGGAACTTCAGTGAAGGACGCTAATGGGGTGATAACAAATAGTGGTGATGTGAGAAGGAGATGGAGTGAGTATTTTGAAGGTTTGTTGAATGTGTTTGATGATAGAGTGGGGAGATATAGGGTGTTTTGGTCGAGGTGGTGTGCAAAGTGAGAGGGTTAGGGAAAATGATTTGGTAGACAGAGAAGAGGTAGTAAAAGCTTTGCAGAAGGTGAAAGCCGGCAAGGCAGCAGGTTTGGATGGTATTGCAGTGGAATTTATTAAAAATGGGGGTGACTGTATGTTGACTGGTTGGTAAGGTTATTTAATGTATTTATGATTCATGCTGAGGTGCTTGAGGATTGGCGGAATGGTTGCATAGTGCAATTGTACAAAGGCAAAGGGGATAAGAGTGAGTGCTCAAATTACAGAGGTATAAGTTTGTTGAGTATTCCTGGTAAATTCTAAGGGAGAGTATTGATTGAGAAGGTGAAGGCATGTACAGAGCATCAGATTGGGGAAGAGCAGTGTGGTTTCAGAAGTGGTAGAGGATTTGTGGATCAGGTGTTTGCTTTCAAGAATGTATGTGAGAAATTCTTAGAAAAGCAAATGGATTTGTATGTAGCATTTATGAATCTAGAGAAGGCATAAGATAGAGTTGATAGAGATGCTCTGTGGAAGGTATTAAGAATATATGGTGTGGGAGGCAAGTTGTTAGAAGCAGTGAAAAGTTTTTATCAATGATGTAAGGCATGTGTACGTGTAGGAAGAGAGGAAAGTGATTGGTTCTCAGTGAATGTAGGTTTGCGGCAGGGGTGTGTGATATCTCCATGGCTGTTTAATTTGTTTATGGATGGGGTTGTTAGGGAGGTGAATGCAAGAGTTTTGGAAAGAGGGGCAAGTATGCAGTCTGTTGTGGATGAGAGAGCTTGGGAAGAGAGTCAGTTGTTGTTTGCTGATGTTACAGCGCTGGTGGCTGATTCATGTGAGAAACTGTTTTAGATATCTGGGAGTTTATCTGGCAGAGGATGGAACCATGGAAGCGGAAATGAATCATAGGGTGGGGGAGGGCCGAAAATTATCGGAATCATGAATTATGTTTGGAAGTCGATAACATTATCTCGGAAAGCAAAAATGGGTATGTTTAAAGGAATAGTGTTTCCAACAATGCTGTATGGTTGCGAGGCGTGGGCTATGGATAGGTTCATGCCCTGGAGGGTGAATGTGCTGGAAATGAGATGTTTGAGGATAATATGTGGTGTGAGGTGGTTTGATCGAGTAAGTAATGTAAGGGTAAGAGAGATGTGTGGAAATAAAAAGAGTGTGGTTGAGAGAGCAGAAGAGGGTGTTTTTAAATGGTTTGGTCACATGGAGAGAATGCGTGAGGAAAGATTGACCAAGAGGATATATGTGTCAGATGTGGAGGGAACGAGGAGACCAATTTGGGAGGTGGAAAGATGGAGTGAAAAAGATGTTTAGTGTTCGGGGACTAAACATGCAGGAGGGTGAAAGGAGTGCAAGGAATAGAGTGAATTGGAACGATGTGGTATACTGGGGTCGATGTGCTGTCATTGGATTGAACCAGGACATGTGAAGCGTCTGGGGTAAACCATGGAAAGTGCTGTGGGATCTGGATGTGGAAATGGAGCTGTGGTTTCGGTGCATTATTACATGACAGCTGGAGACTGAGTGTGAACGAATGGGGCCTTTGTTGTCTTTTAGCGCTACCCTGCACACAGGAGGGGGAGGGGGTTGTTATTCCATGTGTGGCGGAGTGGCGATGGGAATAAATATAGGGAAACAGTATGAATTATGTACATGTGTATATATGTATATGTCTGTGTGTGTATATATATGTGTACATTGAGATGTGTAGGTATGTATATTTGCGTGTGTGGACGTGTATGTATATACATGTGTATATGGGCGATTTGGGCAGTTCTTTCGTCTGTTCCCTTGCGCTACCTCGCTAACGTGGGAGACTGCGAAAAAGCAGAATAATAAGAAAAGAATATATATATATATATATATATATATATATATATATATATATATATATATTTTTTTTTTTTTTTTTTTTTTATAGTTTGTCGCTGTGTCCCGCGTTTGCGGGGTAGCGCAAGGAAACAGACGAAAGAAATGGCCCAACCCCCCCCCCCCCATACACATGTACATACACACGTCCACACACGCAAATATACATACCTACACAGCTTTCCATGGTTTACCCCAGACGCTTCACATGCCTTGATTCAATCCACTGACAGCACGTCAACCCCTGTATACCACATGACTCCAATTCACTCTATTCCTTGCCCTCCTTTCACCCTCCTGCATGTTCAGGCCCCGATCACACAAAATCTTTTTCACTCCATCTTTCCACCTCCAATTTGGTCTCCCTCTTCTCCTCGTTCCCTCCACCTCCGACACATATATCCTCTTGGTCAATCTCTCCTCACTCATTCTCTCCATGTGCCCAAACCATTTCAAAACACCCTCTTCTGCTCTCTCAACCACGCTCTTTTTATTTCCACACATCTCTCTTACCCTTACGTTACTTACTCGATCAAACCACCTCACACCACACATTGTCCTCAAACATCTCATTTCCAGCACATCCATCCTCCTGCGCACATCTCTATCCATAGCCCACGCCTCGCAACCATACAACATTGTTGGAACCACTATTCCCTCAAACATACCCATTTTCGCTTTCCGAGATAATGTTCTCGACTTCCACACATTTTTCAAGGCTCCCAAAATTTTCGCCCCCTCCCCCACCCTATGATCCACTTCCGCTTCCATGGTTCCATCCGCTGACAGATCCACTCCCAGATATCTAAAACACTTCACTTCCTCCAGTTTTTCTCCATTCAAACTCACCTCCCAATTGACTTGACCCTCACCCCTACTGTACCTAATAACCTTGCTCTTATTCACATTTACTCTCAACTTTCTTCTTCCACACACTTTACCAAACTCAGTCACCAGCTTCTGCAGTTTCTCACATGAATCAGCCACCAGCGCTGTATCATCAGCGAACAACAACTGACTCACTTCCCAAGCTCTCTCATCCCCAACAGACTTCATACTTGCCCCTCTTTCCAGGACTCTTGCATTTACCTCCCTTACAACCCCATCCATAAACAAATTAAACAACCATGGAGACATCACACACCCCTGCCGCAAACCTACATTCACTGAGAACCAATCACTTTCCTCTCTTCCTACACGTACACATGCCTTACATCCTCGATAAAAACTTTTCACTGCTTCTAACAACTTGCCTCCCACACCATATATTCTTAATACCTTCCACAGAGCATCTCTATATATATATATATATATATATGCATATGAATATCTTTAGATATATACTTATGCATATGGGCATGTGTGGACGTGTATGTATACACAAGTGTATGTGGGATTGTTTGGCCATTCTCTCGTCTGTTTTCTTGCGCAACCTCGCTAACGCGGGAGACAGCGAAAAGGTGTAATAATTAACTTTCTAAACGGGGAAAGAGAAGAAGGAGTCACGCGGGGAGAGCTGATCCTCCTCGAAGGCTCAGATTGGGGTGTCGAAATGTGCGTGGATGTAACCAAGATGAGAAAAAAGGAGAGATAGGTAGTATGTTTGAGGAAAGGAGCTTAGATGTTTTGGCTCTGAGTGTAACGAAGCTCAAGGGTAAAGGGGAAGAGTGGTTTGGGATTGTCTTCCGAGTAAAGTCAGAGGTTAGTTAGAGGACAAGAGCAAGGGAAGGAGTAGCACTACTGAAACAGGAGTGGTGGGAGTATGTGATAGAGTGTAAGAAAGTAAACTCTAGATTGATATGGGTAAAACTGAAAGTTGATTTAGAGGTATGAGTGATTATTGGTGCATATGCACCTGGGCATGAGAAGAAAGATCATGAGTGGCAAGTGTTTTGGGAGAAGTGTGTGTTAGTAGTTTTGATACACGAGACTGGGTTATAGTGATGAGTGATTTGAATGCAAAGGTGAGTCATGTTGCAGCTGAGGGAATATTTGGTGTACATGGGGTGTTCAGTGTTGTAAATGGAAATGGTGAAGAGCTTGTAGATTTATGTGCTGAAAAAGAACTAGCAACTGGGAGAACCTGGTTTAGAAAGAGAGATATACTTATGTATACGTATGTAAGTAGGTGAGACGCCAAGAGAGAGTTATTGGATTATGTGTTAATTGATAGTCGCACGAAAGAGAGACTTTTGGATGTTAATGTGCTGTGAGGTGCAACTGGAGGGATGTCTGATCATTATCTTGTGAAGATGAAGGTGAAGATTTGTAGAGGTTTTCAGAAGAGAAGAGAGAATGTTGGCGTGAAGAGGGTTGTGAGAGTAAGTGAGCGTGAGAAGGAGACTTGTGTAAGGAAGTACCGGGAGAGACTGAATACAGAATGGAAAAAGGTAAGAACAGAGAACGTAAGGGGAGTGGGGGAGGAATAGCATGTATTTAGGGAAGCAGCGATGGGTTGCGGGAAAGATGCTTCTGGCACGAGAAGCGTGGAAGGTGAGCAGATTAGAAAGTGTAGTGAGTGGTTGGATGAAGAAGTAAGATTATTATGGAAAGAAAAGAGAGAGGCATTTCCACGGTTTTTGCAGGGAAATAATGCAAATGATTGGGAGATGTATAAAAGAAAGAGGCAGGACGTCAAGAGGAAGGTGTAAGAGGTGAAAAAGAGGGCAAACGAGAGTTGAGGTGAGAGAGTATCATTTAATTTTAGGGAGAATAAAAAAACGTTTTGGAAGGAGGTAAATAAAGTGCGTAAGACAAGGAAAAAATTGGGAACTTCAGTGAACGGGCTAATGGGGAGGTGAAAACAAGTAGTGGTGATGTGAGGAGATGGAGTAAGTATTTTGAAGGTTTGTTGAATGTGTTTGATAATAGAGTGGCAGATATAGGGTGTTGTGATGGAGGTGGTATGCAAAGTGAGAGGGTTAGGGAGAATGATTTCGTAAACAGAGAGGAGGTAGTAAAAGCTTTGCGGAAGATGAAAGCCAGCAAGGTAGTGGGTTTCGATGGTATTGCAGTGAAATTTATCCAAAAAGGGGGTGACTCTATTGGTGACTGGTTGGTAAGGTTATCTAATATATGTACGTCTCACTGTGAGGTGCCTGAGGATTGGCGGAATGCGTGCATAGTGCCATTGTACAAAGGCAAAGGGGATAAAAGTGAGTGCTCAAATTACAGAGGTATTAGTTTGTTGGGTATTCCTGCGAAATAATATGGAAGGATATTGATTGAGAGGGTGAAGGCATGTACAGAGCATCAGATTGGGGAGGAGCAGTGTGGTTTCAGAAGTGGTAGAGGATGTATGGATCAGGTGTTTGCTTTGAAAAATGTATGTGAGAAATACTTAGGAAAGCAAATGAATTTGTATGTAGTATTTATGGATCTGGAGAAGGAATATGATAGCGTTGATAGAGATGCTCTGTGGAAGGTGCTAAGAATATATAGTGTGAGAGGCAAGTTCTTAGAAGCAGTGAAAAGTTTTTATCGATTATGTAAGGCATATGTACCTGTAAGAAGAGAGGAAAGTGATTGGTTTACATTGAATGTTGTTTTGCGGCAGGGGTATGCGATGTCTCTATGGTTGTTTAATTTGTTTATGGATCGGGTTGTTAGGGAAGTGACTGCAAGAGTTTTGGAAAGAGGGGCAAGTATGCAGTCTGTTGTGGACGAGAGATAGTGGAAAGTGAGTTAGTTGTTGTTCGCTGATGATACAGCGCTGGTATCTGATTCGTGTGAGAAACTGCAGAAGCTAGTGACTGAGTTAGGTAAAGTATGTGAATGATGAAAGCTAAGAGTAAATGTGAGTAAGAGCAAGGTTATTAGATACAGTAGAGCTGAGAGAAAAGTCAATTGGGAGGTAAGTTTGAATGGAAAAAAAATTGGAGGAAGTGAGGTGTTTTAGATATCTTGGAGTGGATTTGGCCGTGGACGGAACCATGGAATCGGAAGTGAATCATAGGGTGGGGGAGGGGGCGAAAGTTCTGGGAGCGTTGATGAATATATGGAAGTCGAGAACATTATATCGGAAAGCAAAAATGGGTATATTTCAAGGATTAGTGGTTCCAACAATGTTATATATCTCCCAGATCCACTTCCAGATATCTATAACACTTTACTTCCTCCAGGTTTTCACCATTCAAACATACCTCACAATTGACTTGACCCTCAACCCTACTGTACCTAATAACCCTATTCTTATTCACATTTACTCTTAACTTTCTTTTTTACACACTTTACCAAACTCAGTCACCAGCTTCTGCAGTTTCTCACATGAATCAGCCACCAGCGTTGTATCATCAGCGAACAACAACTGACTCACTTCCCAAGCTCTGTCATCCACAACAGACTGCATACTTGCCCCTCTTTCCAAAACTCTTGCATTCACCTCTCAAACAGCCACATCTATAAACAAATTAAACAACCATGGAGACATCACACACCCATGCCGCAAACCTATATTCACTGAGAACCAATCACTTTCCTCTCTTCCTACTCGTACTCATGCCTTACATCCTCGATAAATACTTTTCACTGCTTCTAACAACTTCCCTCCCACAAGATATATTCTTAATACCTTCCACAGAGCTTCTCTATCAGCTCCATCATATGCCTTTTCCAGATACATAAATGCTACATACAAATCAATTTGCTTTTCTAAGTAAATCTCACATACATTTTTCAAAGCAAACACCTGAGACACACATCCTCTACCTCTTCTGAAACCACACTGCTCTTCCCCAGTCTGATGCTCTGTACATGCTTTCACCCTCTCAATCAATACCCTCCGGTATAATTTACGAGGAATACTCAACAGACTTAAACCTCTGTAATTTGAGCACTCACTCTTATCCCCTTTGCCTTTGTACAATGGCACTTTGCAAGCATTCCGCCAATCCTCAGGCACCACACCATGAATCATACATACATTAAA